>NC_057804.1:475599383-475600147 GCF_018294505.1 Triticum aestivum
GACTAAAAGCCACTAGCATAAATGATATTATTTCTTTTTTTAGAGAAAAGGGGGTGCTGCACCGCAGTTCTGTTATCAATATTATTTCAAGTTGGGGGTGAATTCTCTCTTTTTTTGTTTAAAAAACAAAATGTCTACCCCTCTATATTTGATCTGCTATTACCCAAAATGGGTGGTATTTCAAGTTGGGCATGTATCCTCCTTTTTTGTTTTTACAACAACAAAAAACTTCTAACCCTGTATTTTATCCACTACTACCGCAAATGGGTTGGATTTTCAACAGGTCAAGTAGAACCGGATTCGTGATGTGCCATATCATGTCACTAAGGATCAAAATGCCACCCCAACTGATTTGATACAATTGATGACATGACGTTGAATATTTATGGTTCCGCAAATGAATATGAAATACTGTGAGAATACAAGCATGAAGGAAGGACGCACAGATTTTCCAACACCAGCTTGGCCAGTAAGGACAAGACTCCGTCCTCCAAATGTTCCCTGCAAATTTTGCTTATCCACTGTCAGTATTTCTCTATTATGAAAAATAATACTCCCTCTGTAAACTAATATAAGACCATTTAGATCTAAACGGTCTTATATTAGTTTACAAAGGTTGTACATAAAAATAAGAAACGGTGACTAATTCATGCCTACAAGTTCAAGGTGCAAGATATATTTGGTAAAATTGAATTTAAATCCGTTCCTCACCATCACAGGCAACAATGGACTGATTCGGAATGTTTCAAGTTGAAGAGGTTTCT
>NC_057804.1:475600339-475644599 GCF_018294505.1 Triticum aestivum
TAGCATCTTGAGGTGTTTTAGTGCACTAGGCCTCCAGTTTAAACTTCAAAAAGCATTCACAAAATCTAAAAGAAATTAACAGCATGTACATACCATTTCATAAATTTTAGAATTCAGATTCGACACACAACTCAAGAAACAAAAAGGACAAATTGGTCTGTGAATAGTGCCACAAGGATATATTGATGCTAGATGTGAATTGGTACTATTAATAGCATCATCGTCCTTTTCGTTAATGAAATTGTGAACCAAGTTTGGATATATGTGTATTATCTTTATGCCACTAGTTAATCTGTTAATGTCAGAATTGTTTGTGACTTGTAGGTGTTTTTTTATGGCCTAGTGCACTGGTACACCTCAAGGATGCAGGTGCATTCTACATGACCCAGAAAATACTGATCAGTAACCGTTCTAGGTACTGATAAAAGCAATGAATGCCAATTTGAGAACTGTAAGTGGAAATAACAGAAGAATAGTCCCATCTGATTTGCAGTAGCTTATCTTCTGATTCTTCTGATTATCCTAACCCATCTCATAGAGTTAATATATCATGACCTTGGTGAATATGCAGATTATCCAAAACATATTCCACTAAGTTGGATTTTTTTTCCTATTCAGTGCATTCAAAGAACAATTACCTTTGGTGCCTTCAGCTTTTCTTCCAACCAGTTCTTTACATCTTCAACCTACAAGGAGACAAACGAATATTACGCATGGAAAGTTCCTCCTCATTTTATAAACTACTGTTTAATGTACAGATTATCACAAAACTGTTTTTGAGGGTCAAATTCACATAATCACACGTGTAGGGCATTTTGTATCGAATAGCTTAGGATCAACCATGCGCCAAATTTTCCCATCAGGCCTGACCACACAGGGGCCATCATGCAGCCTCTCTGTAGCGATGCACGAGAAACCCCTCTGGACCACTAACCCAACACATACTCCTGCTGTCGGCATGGTAAAAAATTGACCAATATCTTCACTGAGCCGTCCATACCATATCCAAAGCAGCATATGCACAATCTTTAACACCAAAATTGAGCAATATCTTAACTGAGCCATCCATACCATATTCAAAGCAGCATATGCACAATCTTTTAACACCAAAATTGAGCAATATCTTCACTGCATTGGTTGTCCAGAAAATTTTCTGGACACATAACATGGGTACATTGCTGCAGAAAGAAATCATAATAGGTCCGGGCAGTCAGATTGGATAGGAAACTGGGTGTGTGGTTAAACCCATAATGATTTAATATAAAATACCCGAAATCTGTAGTTCTGTGAAATTGGTCCTTAAATCTGTAGGTGTGTGATAGTTTGTACATCAAATCTGTACTTCTGTAGAAGTTACTCTATCGCAACGATTGAGAATCACTCTACTGGTCTATGAATCAATTCAAGGGTCTCAACTCAACTGGTTGGACAAGTGAGTGATTAGTCGACTGGTCAAGGGTAACGTTGCCTGACTAAGTGTACAACAGCCCATTATCAGATTGAGCTCACATCAGATCAAGCCCATTCTGAAGGAGATACACCTCCTAGCGAGCCAGGATCAACCCTAGCTCCCTGTCTTCCTCGGGTCAAGCCACTGCCCACTGTAGGGGCGACTGAAAGTTGTCGCCACCACCAAGCTCAGGCCTCAGATAAGTGAACCCCCTTCTCTCCTTCCTCCTGCTCTGCTCTGCGCTCCTCTCCTGCCTCTCGCGCCTCGCTGTGTCGGTACTATCTAGCGTGCAGCTGACTAGCAAATAGTTAGATGATTAGTATCTAGTATGAGCAGCATGTACATGTGTTAGTTGTGTAGTTTATCTTCATATGAAATTGTGATTAGCTTGTGGACTCTAATTCAGCAAGTAATTGCTTACATATGCCTCTGGTAATCTGATATCAAGATATTGTGCTTCTGATTCAGCATGTAGCCATGTAATTTTGCCTCCCTCCTCCAAATTGTGTAGCATAGGCTAGTAGTTCTCGCATTTGTAGCAAGTCTAGTGCAAGGGCAGTATTTGACTAATCCAGTAGCAGATGGGACTAGTCACAGTTAGTCTATGAGTAAGTATGACAGCAACTCGACTCATAAACCATGGTTTTACGCATGGTGAAACTCAACTATGAACAACTTCAATTCATACATCAACACCCAGATGCAGTACAAAGGTTTTGAAAGCCAGGACGCTTAATGCAAAAACATATTTACAGATGGTGCAGTACCTTGAGAGATTAAACCAAGCAGGTCCATATATGTATGTGTGTGTGTAGCTACAACAGAAAAGTGACCAACCTTCTTTTTGTGAACAGCAAGCTCTCCCGATGAGAGTGGTTTATACTTGTCAATCCAAAGCTCTTCCGTTTGACGCATAGACCCTGCCTAGAAGTAGACTAATCAACATATTTAAAAACTTAAAGGGTTACCATAGACAAAGGTAGCTTTACTTATGTAATAATTTTGCTACATTTTTAGAAACGACAAGAAGGAAAGGCATGAACATGTCAAAATTCTCTGGAAGAAAAATCTTGGTAATTTACAAATAGGAAAGAAAGGAACTATTAACATTACTCAAGAATAGAAACCTATGTGGGCTATATAGTGTAAGTATCCAGATAGTTGAGATTTTGTTATATGGCTGATTCTTGCACGTCATTTCGCTGCTTGTCCATGCCGCAAAAGGCCAGGAAATGTCAAGTCAGCAAGAAAAAGGTAAAAAAATTGTCTATGACCATGGCTTAATGCACAACATTCATCCCAAAGTAACAGAAAACTTTATTAACCAAAATTTATATTCCTTGCAAGAGGATCCTGTGCAGCTTAAATAAATATAGAACAAGTTCTCTAAGCAGCAAACTTGATGGTCAAGAATGAAATAAAATTAAACATATGCTGCAAGTGATATGGATAACTGGTTTCCTTTCAAAGGAGCCCCTTGAGCTGCTGAGTTATTCGAAGATTGCTGAGCCCAATCAAACTATATAGTCTTCCATACATGAAGATTTTCATATTGACACTATCGTGTCTGATACAAAAGATCACCGACAAGTAGATAAGAAACACAACCTACAGGACAGCATCTCATTTCCCAGATGTTTTGTTAGCGTATTATTTAGAACTGTGACAATCATGAAATATATACATGCTGATGTAGGCAAGCATCATAGCTCCGGTACTGCAAAGAACATCTAGTCCAGTGTTCTAAAATTTATATAAAAAGGGTTGCAACTTTAGGAAGTTTATCAAGTACCAAAGAATCCATGATTTAACTGAGCTACACTGTGCAAAACATAGTCAATTGAGCAGCTTAAATATAACACTATGTACACTTCCTGGTCAAGTAGTGACGAAACAACTTAGTATGTTGAACAATGAACAGCACCCCACTCAAATAGCAATGCAATTTGTGTTGGTTTAACTGGCGCGCGTGTTGGAGGCGGAGGCTCAAAAACTAGGTGTTTGTATCGTATGAATAAAAAATGGGAGTTGGCTAGGTAAAGTACCTGACACGCCCAAGTCATTTAGACATTCCGAAAAATCTTCAGTTAGCATGTCGAATTCATCCTTTACAAGACGAGAGAACACGTCAGTAAAGCATCGAGCTATTTTAACAGGAGAGACATTTGCAATAAGTCTGCTTGTAGCTCCGGTTGAAATCAGCCTCAAATCTCCTTGTAAGTTTAAGATCACTAATCATACAAGAGCGCAAGTTCAATCTCAAGTGGTTGTCGCTGATAAGAAATATATCTACATTCCGCGATATCTAGTTCAGAACTCTTGTCAGAAAACACGGTCACTTATTCTATTGCCACTGAATGAACATGAAAATGATGTACAAGGGTTATTTTTTTTGTGTGGTGGGGGGAGGGTACATAACGGTGATCTAGTTTTTGTGCTAATGCAGAACACAGGAATCATGAACCTTAACTATCAACAAATGCATCGACCCAAATTTGAGTTCAGAATCATGACCACTAAAAGTAACCATGGGTACCCAATCCGAAAGTCAGAATATATCACATTCCTCTAAGATCAACCGGATCACAGTACTAGCTACGCGGCACCATACAGCATTTGTAACTGCAAGCAGAACTGTAACTCGAGTTTAGCACCTTCAGGGAGCCGGACAGCACGGTGCCCGAAGCACGACGGCGCCCCCTTCCCCCGCTGCTCCCGCGGCGCGGCTTCTTCCTCGAGCTGCTCGGCGCCTGCTTCGCGGGCGGCGCCGTCGCGGGAGTCCTTGTCCTGCGCGTCGACGGGCCGCGGCTAGCCGTGCAACGGCCCCCGCCGCCATCGTCGTCAGAGGAAGAGGAGAGGATGACGAGCGGCGGCCGCTTCCCCATTGGACGCGGCGGAGGCCGTCCGTGCCGATGACTAGGGATTAGGGCTAGAGCTCGGGAGACCGCCCGGCGAGATGGCGGGGTTCGTATTTGCTCCGCCGCGCGCGGTGGGGTTGGGGTTTGGGTCTAGACGGGGATGGAAACCGGCTCGACAGCGGGACAGAGAACAGACGGCTTGTGGAAGGAAGCGATGGGGCCAAGTGGGCCTAGCCAGGGCATCTCTAACCGTGAAAAGGGGCAAAGTTCAGCACAAAATGAATCCTTTTTCAAAATATTTCATAAAATGACCCTTCCTGCATGACGTCTGCATCCGGGGCGCCATGGTTGGCTGGATGATGCCTTAATTAAGGGGAAACGTTTCGAGCCGGCGCGCCGGCCGAGTCTTCGACCGGTCGCGCACGGGCGTCACACGCACGCATCTTAAGTGGGGCCAGCCCACCGCCCTCCCTTCGCCTTATCCTCTCAAACCACCAGATCCACTCATCCCCTCATCCGCTCATCTCATAACCCTGCCATTTTCTCCGCTCCGCTGCTATGCTTCCACCTCGTCCCATGCGTAGCCGACGAGTTTCTCTGCCACCACAGTAAGCTGCGCCCATGGATGCGAGGCAGCGGAGAGGTCGACCCGCGGCGAAGGCTGTTGCGTCCTCGGACCGACGTGACACACGGGGGATTTGCTTCAACCGGCTGAGGATTTGCTTCAACCGATGCGGGGATTTGCTTCAACCAGCGAGGATGGTGGTGGACGGCGACAACGGCGGCGCGGTAAATTGCTGTATTTTTTTGATTTTTGCTGGAACCACTTCTGATTTTTGTTGGAACCACTTTTCTGATTTGCTGCAACAGGAAAGGGGCGGCCACGGCGGCGGGCGCCATGATTTTTTGCTGCACAAGATTTTTGCTGGAACCAGCTTTTTGATTGCTGCAACCGGCGAGGATGGTGTTGGGGCGGCTACGGCAGCGATGCCATGATTTTTTTCTGCATCGTTCTTTTTGCTGGAAACCATTTTTAATTTTGCTGGAACTATATCAATTTTTTGCTGGAACCATGTGTTGTTTTTGCTGGAATCATGTAAATGTTTAGCTGGAAACATATTATTTTTTGCTGGAACCACATCATTTTTTTGCTGGAACCATATAATTTTTTTGCTGGAACCATGTGTTTTTGCCTTCAAACCGGGGACGCCGTGCTCTCCTTGTTTGTTTTTGCTACAACATGTCACTAGCATGAGACGGCGAGCCATCCAGCGATAGGAGGAGGCGAGATGGGCGGCGGCGACAGCGGGCAGCCTCTTTGCACAGGGGGAGGAGGTTGCTGGGAATGCGGCCCGTGGACGGCACGATCTAGACGGGGCGGAGATCGAGAGCGCGTGAAAAACAGAAGGGGGGAGTACGCGTTGACCAGTTCGTATGAGATCTGACGGTCAGAGGCAATCTTATCGAACGGTGGGCAGCCGACCGGCCTAAATTTGGGCCGGTGCGCCGGCGCCTATCACTGGCCTTAATTAAGGGCGTCATACTGGTAGGCGCTGACTTGCCACGTTAGCAGGGCATGGTTACATGGCGCCCCAGGCCAGGGCGTCATGCTTAGCAGCATGACGTTGTAGCCCAAGGCGCCATGCCCCTTGAATCCACAAAACTGGGTGGCCCCTTCCTTTCCCCCACAAACCCTCTCTTTCCCCCTTCTGCAACACGGTCGCCCCACTCATGCCTCTCCCTAATGCCCACAAAATTTTGTGGATCGGAGCTCCAAATCAGTGATTTATCCTCCCCTTCAACCCATCAAGGTATTCTCCCTTGTTCCTCCTCTTTTTTGTTGGTTGAAATCTCCACATTGTGGCGAATTGGGGAAACCCTAGGTCATCTGATTTTGCAACTTTTGTTGATGCACTTTGGTGTTTATGATTAGATGGCGAGGATCATGAATGTGCATCATGTGGACTTTGTGTCCTTTGAGAAGGGAGACGCGAAGTATGGTGACCCGAAGAAGAAGCTGGTAGTGATGGTGTTTTCGACAAGTCCTGGACTTGAAGAGGTTGTGGTTGAGCTCCGAAGAAGGTTGAATTGGATGGAAGAAAGCGATAGAGTAGACTTAATCGGAAGGTATAATGTTGGGTATGGCCAACATATTCGTTGGAAGATAATGTATCTTGACCCTGAGTTTCATTGGGAAGCATATAAGGAGAGTGTGTTGGCCTCACAAGATAACATCATTTGAGTTATTTGCCACAAACGTTGTTCGTGCTCGGTTGCAAATTGATTTGAATCGGTGTGCATCTTCATGTGATGTTAGAAGCTCGATTCGAGATTCACCACATGTTAATCCGGATGTGTATGACACAACAATGAGCCAACCTCCAATGACCCAACCTTTGAACCCCGTCGAGAATGACCAAGTTAATAATGAAGACTTGCATGATTTTGAGGGTGATGAATCGAAGGCTTATCTTCGTGACCATTATGTTGGAAATGTGGAGGCAAATTGCATGGAAGAGGACATGGACCATGACATTCCATACAATATGTCCTATGCGGGGGACTCGGAGGATGAAGGCCCGGATGAAGAAATATATGAGGATGGTTTAACGGCTAAAGAAGCCAATGCTTTTAAGAAGGTAATAGGACGGGGTCACTGTTGGGGAACGTAGTAATTTCAAAAAAAATCCTACGCACACGCAAGATCATGGTGATGCATAGCAACGAGAGGGGGAGTGTATCTTCATACCCTTGAAGATCGCTAAGCGGAAGCGTTTATCAACGCGGTTGATGTAGTCGTATGTCTTCACGATCCGACCGATCCAAGTACCGAACACACGGCACCTCCGAGTTCTGCACACATTCAGCTCGATGACGTCCTCGCCTTCTCGATCTAGCAAGACGGGCGAAGTAGTAGATGAGTTCCGGCAGCACGACGGCGTGGTGACTGTGTTGGTGAAGAACAATCTCCGCAGGGCTTCGCCTAAGCACTACGAAAACTATGATGAAGGATAAACTAGAGGGAACGGGGTAGCCGGCACACGGCTTGGTGTTTCTTGATGTGTCTTTGGTGCTAGCCCTGCCCCTCTATTTATATGTTGAGCCTTGGGGTCGAAACTTGGAGTAAAAGCCTCCACAAAGTCGGTTTCACCCGAAAGGCAAGAGTCCTTCTCGGACTCCAGGGCCAGACGCCAGGGTTCCCGGCGTCTGGACCCAGACGCCAGGGACCCTGGCGTCTGGCCCCTGGACTCTGCAAAACTTCCTTTTTGCGCTTTCCAAAAACCTTGTGGGCTTTCCCCTTTGGCCCAAATAACGTGTTCTCGTACCCAAACATTTCGGGAAACATCCAGAATCACTTCCGGTGAATTCCGGAACTCTTCCGGAGATCAAACACTATTATCCCATATATCAAACTTTATCTCCGGACCATTCCAGAGTTCCTCGTCATGTCCATGATCTCATCCGGGACTCCGAACAACATTCGGTTACCAACATACATAACTCATATTATACTATATCGTCAGCGAAACGTTAAGCATGCGGACCCTACGGGTTCGAGAACTATGTAGACATGACCTATAACTTGTTTCCGGTCAATAACCAATAGCGGGACCTGGATGCCCATATTGGCTCCCACATATTCTACGAAGATCTTTATCGGTCAAACTGCATAACAACATACGTTGTTCCCTTTGTCATCGGTATGTTACTTGCCCGAGATTTGATCGTCGGTATCCAATACCTAGTTCAATCTCGTTACCGGCAAGTCTCTTTACTCGTTACGTAATGCATCATTCCGTAACTAACTCATTAGCTACATTGCTTGCAAGGCTTATAGTGATGTGCATTACCGAGAGGGCCCAGAGATACCTCTCCGACAATCGGAGTGACAAAACCTAATCTCGAAATACGCCAACCCAACATGTACCTTCGGAGACACCTGTAGTACTCCTTTATAATCACCCAGTTATGTTGTGACGTTAGGTAGCACCCAAAGTGTTCCTCCGGTAAACGGGAGTTGCATAATCTCATAGTTACAGGAACATGTATAAGTCATGAAGAAAGCAATAGCAATATACTAAACGATCAAGTGCTAGGCTAACGGAATGGGTCATGTCAATCACATCATTCTCCTAATGATGTGATCCCGTTAATCAAATGACAACTCATGTCTATGGCTAGGAAACTTAACCATCTTTGATTCAACGAGCTAGTCAAGTAGAGGCATACTAGTGACACTATGTTTGTCTATGTATTCACACATGTATTATGTTTCCGGTTAATACAATTCTAGCATGAATAATAAACATTTATCATGATATAAGGAAATAAATAATAACTTTATTATTGCCTCTAGGGCATATTTCCTTCAGTCTCCCACTTGCACTAGAGTCAATAATCTAGTTCACATCGCCACCAATATTCATATCTGTATATGATTAACACCCATAGTTCACATCGTCATGTGACCAACACCCAAAGGGTTTACTAGAGTCAATAATCTAGTTCACATCGCTATGTGATTAACACCCAAAAGAGTACTAAGTTGTGATCATGTTTTGCTCGTGAGAGAAGCTTAGTCAACGGGTCTGTCACATTCAGAGCCATATGTATTTTGCAAATATTCTATGTCTACAATGCTCTGCACGGAGTTACTCTAGCTAATTGCTCCCACTTTCAATATGCATCCAGATTGAGACTTAGAGTCATCTGGATCGGTGTAAAAGCTTGCACCGATGTAACTCTTTACGACGGGCTCTTTTATCACCTCCATAATCGAGAAATATTTCCTTAGTCCTCACTAAGGATGTTCTTGACCAATCTCCATTGGATCTACTCCTAGATCACTATTGCACTCCCTTGCAAGCTTACTAGTAGGGTATGCAATAGATCTGGTACATAGCATAGCATACTTTATAGAACCTATGACTGAGGCATAGGGAATGACTTTTCATTCTCTTTCTATTTTCTGCCATGGTCAGGTCTTGAGTCTTACTCAACTTCACACCTTGCAACACAGGCAAGAACTCCTTCTTTGACTGTTCCATTTTGAACTACTTCAAAATCTTGACAAGGTATGTACTTATTGAAAAACTAATCAAGCATCTTGATCTATCTCAATAGATTTTGATGCTCAATATGTATGTAGCTTTAATGAGGTCTTTCTTTTAAAGAACTCCTTTCAAATACTCCTTTATGCTTTCCAGAGAAATTCTACATCATTTCTGATCAACTCACATATATTTATCAGAAAGGCGGTAGTGCTCCCACTCACTTTATTGTAAATACAGGCTTCACCGCAAGTCTGTATAAAACTATATGCTTTGATCAACTTATCAAAGCGTATATTCCAACTCTGAGATGCTTGCACCAGTCCATAGATGGATCGCTGGAGCTTGCACATTTTGTTAGCACCTTTAGGATTGACAAAACCTTCTGGTTGTATCATATACAACTCTTCTTTAATAAATCCATTAAGGAATGTAGTTTTGACATCCATTTGCCAAATTTCATAAAATGTGGCAATTGCTAACATGATTCAGACAGACTTTTAAGCATCGATACGAGTGAGAAAATCTCATTGTAGTCAACACCTTGAACTTGTCGAAAATCCTTTTTGTGACAAGTCGAGCTTTTTAGATAGTAATACTACTATCAGCACCTGTCTTCCTCTTGAAGATCCATTTATACAATATGGCTTGCCGATCATCGGGCAACTCCACCAAAGTCCACACTTTGTTCTCATACATGGATCCCATCTCAGATTTCATGGCCTCAAGCCATTTCACGGAATCTGGGCTCATCATCGCTTCCTCATAGTTCGTAGGTTTATCATGGTCTAGTAACATGACTTTCAGAATAGGATTACCATACCACTCTGGTGCGGACCATATTCTGAAAGACCTACGAGGTTCTGTAGTAACTTGATCTGAAGTTTCATGATCATCATCATTAGCTTCCTCGCTAATTGGTGTAGGAATCACTGGAACTGATTTCTGTGATGAACTACTTTCCAATTCGGGAGAAGGTACAAATTACCTTATCAAGCTCTACTTTCCTCCCACTCACTTCTTTCGAGAGAAACTTCTTCTCTAGAAAGGATCCATTCTTGGCAACGAATGTTTTGCCTTCCGATGTGTGATAGAAGGTGTACCCAACAGTTTCCTTTGGGTATTCTATGAAGACGCACTTCTTCGATTTGGGTTTGAGCTTATCAGGATGAAACTTTTTCACATAAGCATCATAGCCCCAAACTTTAAGAAACGACAACTTGAGTTTCTTGCTAAACCACAGTTCATATAGTGTCGTCTCAATGGATTTAGATGGTGCCCTTTTAATGTGAATGCAGCTGTCTCTAATGCATAACCCCAAAATGATAATGGTAAATCAATAAGATACATCATAGATCGCACCATATCCAATAAAGTGCGGTTACGACGTTCGGACACACCATAACGTTGTGGTGTTCCAGGTGGCGTGAGCTGTGAAACTATTCCACATTGTTTTAATTGAAGACCAAACTCGTAACTCAAATATTCATCTCCGTGATCAGATCGCAGAAACTTTTATTTTCTTGTTACGATGATTTTTCCACTTCACTCTGAAATTCTTTGAACCTTTCAATTATTTCAGACTTATGTTTCATCAAGTAGATATACCCATATCTGCTCAAATCATCTTGTGAAGGTCAGAAAATAACGATACTTGCCACGAGTATCAACACTCATTGGATCGCATACATCGGTATGTATTATTTCCAATAAGTCAGTAGCTTGTTCCATTGTTCCGGAGAACGGAGTTTTAGTCATCTTGCCCAAAAGGCATGGTTCGCAAGCATCAAATGATTCATAACCAAGTGATTCCAAAAATCCATCTTTATGGAGTTTCTTCATGCGCTTTACACCGATATGACCCAAACGGCAGTGCCACAAATAAGTTGCACTATCATTATTAACTTTTCATCTTTTGGCATCAATATTATGAATATGTGTATCACTACGATCGAGATCCAACAAACTATGTTCATTGGGTGTATGACCATCGAAGGTCTTATTCATGTAAACAGAACAACAATTATTCTCTGACTTTAAATGAATAACCGTATTGCAATAAACATGATCAAATCATATTTATGCTCAACGCAAATGCCAAATAACATTTATTTAGGTTTAACACTAATCCTGAAAGTATAGGGAGTGTGCGATGATGATCATATCAATCTTGGAACTACTTCCAACACTCATCATCACTTCCCCTTCAACTAGTCTCTGTTTATTCTGTAACTCCTGTTTCGAGTTACTAATCTTAGCAACCGAACAAGTATCAAATACTCAGGGGCTACTATAAACACTAGTAAGGCACACATCAATAACCTGTATATCAAATATACCCTTGTTCACTTTGCCATCCTTCTTATCCACCAAATATTCAGGGCATTTCCGCTTCCAGTGACCATTTCCTTTGTAGTGTAAGCACTCAGTTTCAGGCTTTGTTTCAGCTTTGGGCTTCTTCGTGGGAGTGACAACTTGCTTGTCATTCTACTTGAAGTTCCCCTTTCTTTCCCTTTGCCCTTTTCTTGAAACTAGTGATCTTGTCAACCATCAACACTTGATGCTCTTTCTTGATTTCTACCTTCGTCGATTTCAACATCACGAAGAGATCGGGAATCGTTTTTGTCATCCCTTGCATACTATAGTTCATCACAAAGTTCTACTAACTTGGTGATGGTGACTAGAGAACTCTGTCAATCACTATCTTATCTGGAAGATTAACTCCCACTTGATTCAAGCGATTGAAGTACCCAGACAATCTGAGCACATGCTCACTAGTTGAGCGATTCTCCTCCATCTTTTAGCTATAGAACTTGTTGGAGACTTCATATCTCTCAACTCGGGTATTTTCTTAAAATATTAACTTCAACTCCTGGAACATCTCATATGGTCCATGGCGTTCAAAACGTCTTTGGAGTCCCGATTCTAAGCCGTTAAGCATGGTGCACTAAACTATCAAGTAGTCATCATACTAAGCTAGCCAAACGTTCATAACGTCTGCATCTGCTCCTGCAATAGGTCTGTCACCTAGCGGTGCATTAAGGACATAATTCTTCTGTGCAGCAATGAGGATAAACCTCAGATCACAGATCCAATCTGCATCATTGCCACTAACATTTTTCAACACAATTTTCTCTAGGAACATATCAAAATAAACATATGAAAGCAACAATGCAAGCTATTGATTTACAACATAATTTGCAAAATACTACCAGGACTAAGTTCATGATAAATTTAAGTTCAATTAATCATATTACTAAAGAACTCCCACTTAGATAGACATCCCTCTAATCCTCTAAGTGATTACATGATCCATATCAACTACACCATGTCCGATCATCACGTGAGATGGAGTAGTTTCAACGGTGAACATCAATATGCTGATCATATCTACTATATGATTCACGCTCGACCTTTCGGTCACCGTGTTCCGAGGCCATATCTGTTATATGCTAGGCTCGTCAAGTTTAACCTGAGTATTCCGCGTGTGCAACTGTTTTGCACCCGTTGTATTTGAACGTAGAGCCTATCACATGTTGGGGAACGTTGCAGAAAAAACAAAAAAAATTTCCTACTCGTTTCACCAAGATCATCTAGGAGTTCATCTAGCAACGAGTGATTAGATGCACCTACATACCTTTGTAGATCGCGCACGGAAGCGTTCAAAAGAACGGTGATGATGTAGTCGTACTCGACGTGATCCAAATCACCGATGACCAGCGCCGAACGGACGGCACCTCCGCGTTCAACACACGTACGGGACGGGAGACGTCTCCTCCTTCTTGATCCAGCAAGGGGGAAGGAGAGGTTGATGAAGATCCAGCAGCACGACGGCGTGGTGGTGGATGCAGGGCGTCACAGCAGCAGGGCTTCGCCGAGACTACGAGGGAGAGACGTAACGGGGGGAGGTGGAGGCGCCAGGGGCTGGTATCAAATCCCTCCTCTCCCCCCACTATATATAGGGGTGCCAAGGGGGGGGCGCCGGCCCTAGTAGATGGCATCTACTAAGGGGGGCGGCGGCCAAGGGGAGGTTTCCCTCCCCCCCAAGGCACCTAGGGGTGCCTTCCACCACATGGACTCTTCCATGGTGGAAACCCTAGGCGCATGGGCCTATAGGGGCTGGTGCCCTTGGCCCATCTAGGCCAAGGCGCACCCCCTACAGCCCATGTGGCCCCCTGGGACAGGTGGCCCCACCCAGTGGACCACCGGGACCCTTCCGGTGGTCCCGGTACAATACCGATAACCCCGAAACTTGTCCCGATGCCCGAAATAGCACTTCCTATATATAATTCTTTACCTCAGGACCATTCCGGAACTCCTCGTGACGTCCGGATCTCATCCGGGACTCCGAACAACATTCGGGTTTCTGCATATACATATCTTCATAACCCTAGCGTCACCGAACCTTAAGTGTGTAGACCCTACGGGTTCGGGAGACAAGCAGACATGACCGAGACGACTCTCCGATCAATAACCAACAGCGGGATCTGGATACCCATGTTGGCTCCCACATGCTCCACGATGATCTCATCGGATGAACCACGATGTCGAGGATTTAATCAATCCCGTACTCTATTCCCTTTGTCTATCGATATGCTACTTGCCCGAGATTCGATCGTCGGTATCCCAATACCTCGTTCAATCTCGTTACCGGCAAGTCACTTTACTCGTACCGTAATGCATGATCCCATGACCAGACACTTGGTCACTCTGAGCTCATTATGATGATGCATTACCGAGTGGGCCCAGTGATACCTCTCCGTCATACGGAGTGACAAATCCCAGTCTTGATCCATGTCACCCAACAGACACTTTCGGAGATACCCGTAGTCTACCTTTATAGTCACCCAGTTACGTTGTGACGTTTGGCATACCCAAAGCACTCCTACGGTATCCGGGAGTTACACGATCTCATGGTCTAAGGAAAAGATACTTGACATTGGAAAACTCTAGCAAACGAACTATACGATCTTGTGCTATGTTTAGGATTGGGTCTTGTCCATCACATCATTCTCCCAATGATGTGATCTCGTTATCAATGACATCCAGTGTCCATAGTCAGGAAACCATGACTATCTGTTGATCAACGAGCTAGTCAACTAGAGGCTCACTAGGGACATGTCGGTGTCTGTTATTCACACATGTATTACGATTTCCGGATAACACAATTATAGCATGAATAAAGACAATTATCATGAACAAGGAAATATAATAATAATGCTTTTATTATTGCCTCTAGGGCATATTTCCAACAGGCTCCCACTTGCACTAGAGTCAATAATCTAGTTACATTGTGATGAATCGAACACCCATAGAATTCTGGTGTTGATCATGTTTTGCTCTAGGGAGAGGTTTAGTCAACGGATCTGCTATATTCAGGTCCGTATGTACTTTACAAATCTCTATGTCTCCATCTTGAACATTTTCACGAATGGAGTTGAAGTGATGCTTGATGTGCCTTGTCTTCTTGTGAAACCTGGGCTCCTTGGCAAGTGCAATAGCTCCAGTGTTGTCACAGAAGAGCTTGATCGGCCCCGACGCATTGGGTATGACTCCTAGGTCGGTGATGAACTCCTTCACCCATATTGCTTCATGTGCTGCCTCCGAGGCTGCCATGTACTCCGCTTCACATGTAGATCCCGCCATGACGCTTTGCTTGCAACTGCACCAGCTTACTGCCCCACCATTCAAAATATACACGTATCCGGTTTGTGACTTAGAGTCATCCAGATCTGTGTCGAAGCTAGCGTCGACGTAACCCTTTACGACGAGCTCTTCGTCACCTCCATAAACGAGAAACATTTCCTTAGTCCTTTTCAGGTACTTCAGGATATTCTTGACCGCTGTCCAGTGTTCCTTGCCGGGATTACTTTGGTACCTTCCTACCAAACTTACGGCAAGGTTTACATCAGGTATGGTACACAGCATGGCATACATAATAGAACCTATGGCTGAGGCATAGGGGATGATGCTCATCTCTTCTATATCTTCTGCCGTGGTCAGACATTGAGCTGAGCTCAATTTCATACCTTGCAACACAGGCAAGAACCCCTTCTTGGATTGATCCATATTGAACTTCTTCAATATCTTATCAAGGTATGTGCTTTGTGAAAGACCTATGAGGCGTCTCGATCTATCTCTATAGATTTTGATGCCTAATATATAAGCAGCTTCTCCAAGGTCCTTCATTGAAAAACTTTTATTCAAGTAGGCCTTGATGCTGTCCAAGAGTTCTATATCATTTCCCATCAAAAGTATGTCATCTACATATAATATGAGAAATGCTACAGAGCTCCCACTCACTTTCTTGTAAACGCAGGCTTCTCCATAAGTCTGTGTAAACCCAAACGCTTTGATCATCTCATCAAAGAGAATGTTCCAACTCCGAGATGCTTGCACCAGCCCATAAATCGAGCGTTGGAGCTTGCACACTTTGTCAGCATTCTTAGGATCGACAAAACCTTCCGGCTGCATCATATACAATTCTTCCTTAAGGAAACCATTAAGGAATGCCGTTTTGACGTCCATTTGCCATATTTCGTAATCATAGAATGCGGCAATTGCTAACATGATTCGGACGGACTTCAGCTTCGCTACCGGTGAGAAAGTCTCATCGTAGTCAACCCCTTGAACTTGTCGATAACCCTTAGCGACAAGCCGAGCTTTATAGATGGTCACATTACCATCCGCGTCTGTCTTCCTCTTAAAGATCCATTTATTTTCTATGGCTCGCCGCTCAACGGGCAAGTCAGTCAAAGTCCATACTTTGTTTTCATACATGGATCCTATCTCGGATTTCATGGCTTCTAGCCATTTGTCGGAATCCGGGCCCGCCATCGCTTCTTCATAGTTCGAAGGTTAACCGTTGTCTAACAGCATGATTTCCAAGACAGGGTTGCCGTACCAGTCTGGTGCGGAACGTGTCCTTGTGGACCTTCGAATTTCAGCAGGGGCTTGATCAGAAGTATCTTGATCATTGTCATTAACTTCCTCTCTAGTCGGTGCAGGCACCTCAGGAACATTTTCTTGAGTTGCGCCATTTTCCGGTTCAAGAGGTAATATTTCATCAAGCTCTACTTTCCTCCCACTTACTTCTTTCGAGAGAAACTCTTTCTCCAGAAAGGACCCATTCTTGGCAACAAAGATCTTGCCTTCGGATCTGAGGTAGAAGGTGTACCCAATAGTTTCCTTTGGGTACCCTATGAAGACGCATTTTTCCGATTTGGGTTCGAGCTTTTCAGGTTGAAGTTTCTTGACATAAGCATCGCATCCCCAAACTTTTAGAAACGACAGCTTAGGTTCTTCCCAAACCATAATTCATATGGTGTCGTCTCAACGGATTTCGACGGAGCCCTATTTAAAGTGAATGCGGCAGTCTCTAAAGCATAGCCCCAAAAGGATAGCGGTAAATCGGTAAGAGACATCATAGATCGCACCATATCTAACAGAGTGCGATTACGACGTTCGGACACACCATTACGCTGAGGTGTTCCAGGCGGCGTGAGTTGTGAAACTATTCCACATTTTCTTAAGTGTGCCCCAAACTCGTGACTCAAGTATTCTCCTCCACGATCTGATCGTAGAAACTTGATTTTCCTGTCACGTTGATTTTCAACCTCACTCTGAAATTCCTTGAACTTTTCAAAGGTTTCAGACTTGTGTTTCATTAAGTAGATATACCCATACCTACTTAAATCATCAGTGAGGGTGAGAACATAACGATAGCCACCGCGAGCCTCAACACTCATTGGACCGCACACATCAGTATGTATGATTTCCAATAAGTCGGTTGCTCGCTCCATTGTTCCTGAGAACGGAGTCTTTGTCATTTTACCCATAAGGCATGGTTCGCATGTGTCAAATGATTCATAATCAAGAGACTCTAAAAGTCCATCAGCCTGGAGCTTCTTCATGCGTTTGACACCTATGTGACCAAGGCGGCAGTGCCACAGGTATGTGGGACTATCATTATCAACCTTACTTCTTTTGGTACTCACATTATGAACATGTGTAGCATCACGTTCGAGATTCATAAAGAATAAACCATTCACCATAGGAGCATGACCATAAAACATATCTCTCATAAAAATGGAACAACCATTATTCTCAGATTTAAAAGAGTAGCCATCTCGAATTAAACGAGATCCCGATACAATGTTCATGCTCAAAGCTGGCACTAAATAACAATTATTAAGGTTTAAAACTAATCCCGAAGGGAGATGCAGAGGTAGCGTGCCGACGGCGATCACATTGACCTTGGAACCATTCCCGACGCGCATCGTCACCTCGTCCTTTGCCAGTTTCCGCTTATTCCGCAGCCCCTGCTTTGAGTTACAAATGTGAGCAACTGCACCGGTATCAAATACCCAGGAGCTACTACGGGCACTAGTAAGGTACACATCAATTACATGTATATCCCATATACCTTTTGTTTTGCCGGCCTTCTTATCCGCTAAGTACTTAGGGCAGTTCCGCTTCCAGTGACCGCTTCCCTTGCAATAAAAGCACTCAGTCTCGGGCTTGGGTCCATTCTTTGGCTTCTTCCCGGCAGCTTGCTTGCCGGGCGCAGCAACCTCCTTGCCGTCCTTCTTGAAGTTCTTTTTACCCTTGCCTTTCTTGAACTTAGTGGTTTTATTGACCATCAACACTTGATGTTCCTTCCTGACTTCTACCTCTGCTGATTTCAGCATAGCAAATACTTCAGGAATGGTCTTTTCCATCCCCTGCATATTGAAGTTCATCACAAAGCTCTTGTAGCTTGGTGGAAGCGACTGGAGGATTCTGTCAATGACCGCATCATCCGGGAGATTAACTCCCAGCTGAGTCAAGCGGTTATGCAACCCAGACATAGTGAGTATGTGCTCACTGACAGAACTGTTTTCCTCCAGCTTACAGCTGAAGAATTTGTCGGAGACTTCATATCTCTCGACCCGGGCATGAGCTTGGAAAACCATTTTCAGCTCTTCGAACATCTCATATGCTCCATGTCTCTCAAAACGCTTTTGGAGCCCCGGCTCTAGGCTGTAAAGCATGCCGCACTGAACGAGGGAGTAGTCATCGGAACGTGCCTGCCAAGCGTTCATAACATCTTGTTCTGCAGGGAGAACGGGTGCGTCACCAAGCGGTGCTTGTAGGACATAATCTTTCTTGGCAGCTATGAGGATGATCCTCAGGTTCCGGACCCAGTCCGTATAGTTGTTGCCATCGTCTTTCAGCTTGGTTTTCTCTAGGAACGCGTTGAAGTTGAGGACTACGTTGGCCATTTGATCTACAAGACATATTGTAAAATATTTAGACTAAGTTCATGATAATTAAGTTCAACCAATCAAATTATTAGTGAACTCCCACTTAGATTAGACATCCCTCCAGTCATCTAAGTATTACATGATCCGAGTTTAACTAGACCGTGTCCGATCATCACGTGAGACGGACTAGTCAACGTCGGTGAACATCTTCATGTTGATCGTATCTACTATACGACTCATGCTCGACCTTTCGGTCTTCTGTGTTCCGAGGCCATGTCTGTACATGCTAGGCTCGTCAAGTCAACCTAAGTGTTTGCATGTGTAAATCTGTCTTACACCTGTTGTATGTGAACGTCTGAATAAAACACCCGATTATCACGTGGTGTTTTGAAACAGCGAACTGTCGCAACGGTGCACAGTTAGGGGGAACACTTCTTGAAATTATTGTGAGGGATCATCTTATTTACTACCGTCGTTCTAAGTAAACAAGATGCAAAACATGATAAACATCACATGCAATCAAATAATAAACGTGACATGATATGGCCAATATCACATAGCTCCTTTGATCTCCATCTTGGGGCTCCATGATCATCTTGTCACCGGCTTGACACCATGATCTCCATCATCATGATCTCCATCATCGTGTCTCCATGAAGTTGCTCGCCAACTATTACTTCTACTACTATGGCTAACGCGTTTAGCAATAAAGTAAAGTAATTTACATGGCGTTTCTTGATGACACGCAGGTCATATAAAAGAATAAAGACAACTCCTATGGCTCCTGCCGGTTGTCATACTCATCGACATGCAAGTCGTGATTCCTATTACAATAGCATGAACATCTCATACATCACATATAGATCATTCATCATTCATCACAACTTTGGCCATATCATATGACAAACCACTTGCTGCAAAAACAAGTTAGACGTCCTCTAATTGTTGTTGCAAGTTTTACGTGGCTGAATTAGGGTTCTAGCAAGAACGTTTTCTTACCTACGTTAAAGCCACAACGTGATTTGTCAACTTCTATTTACCCTTCATAAGGACCCTGTTCATCGATTCCGCTCCAACTAAAGTAGGAGAGACAGACACCCGCCAGCCACCTTATGCAACTAGTGCATGTTAGTCGGTGGAACCGGTCTCACGTAAGCGTACGTGTAAGGTTGGTCCGGGCCGCTTCATCCCACAATACCGCTGAAGCAAGAAAGGACTAGTAACGGCAAGAAAGTTGACAAATCTACGCCCACAACAAATTGTGTTCTACTCGCGCAAGAAGAACTACGCATAGACCTAGCTCATGATGCCACTGTTGGGGAACGTTGCAGAAAAAACAAAAAAAAATTCCTACTCGTTTCACCAAGATCATCTAGGAGTTCATCTAGAAACGAGTGATTAGATGCATCTACATACCTTTGTAGATCGCGCACGGAAGCGTTCAAAAGAACGACGATGATGTAGTCGTACTCGACGTGGTCCAAATCACCGATGACCAGCGCCGAACGGACGGCACCTCCGCGTTCAACACACGTACGGGACGGGAGACGTATCCTCCTTCTTGATCCAGCAAGGGGGAAGGAGAGGTTGATGAAGATCCAGCAGCACGACGGCGTGGTGGTGGATGCAGGGCGTCACAGCAGCAGGGCTTCGCCGAGACTACGAGGGAGAGACGTAACGGGGGGAGGTGGAGGCGCCAGGGGCTGGTATCAAATCCCTCCTCTCCCCCCACTATATATAGGGGTGCCAAGGGGGGGGGGGGCGCCGGCCCTAGTAGATGGCATCTACTAAGGGGGGCGGCGGCCAAGGGGAGGTTTCCCTCCCCCCCAAGGCACCTAGGGGTGCCTTCCACCACATGGACTCTTCCATGGTGGAAACCCTAGGCGCATGGGCCTATAGGGGCTGGTGCCCTTGGCCCATCTAGGCCAAGGCGCACCCCCTACAGCCCATGTGGCCCCCCGGGACAGGTGGCCCCACCCGGTGGACCACCGGGACCCTTCCGGTGGTCCCGGTACAATACCGATAACCCCGAAACTTGTCCCGATGCCCGAAATAGCACTTCCTATATATAATTCTTTACCTCCGGACCATTCCGGAACTCCTCGTGGCGTCCGGGATCTCATCCGGGACTCCGAACAACATTCGGATTTCTGCATATACATATCTTCATAACCCTAGCGTCACCGAACCTTAAGTGTGTAGACCCTACGGGTTCGGGAGACAAGCAGACATGACCGAGACGACTCTCCGGTCAATAACCAACAGCGGGATCTGGATACCCATGTTGGCTCCCACATGCTCCACGATGATCTCATCGGATGAACCACGATGTCGAGGATTTAATCAATCCCGTACTCTATTCCCTTTGTCTATCGATATGCTACTTGCCCGAGATTCGATCGTCGGTATCCCAATACCTCGTTCAATCTCGTTACCGGCAAGTCACTTTACTCGTACCGTAATGCATGATCCCGTGACCAGACACTTGGTCACTCTGAGCTCATTATGATGATGCATTACCGAGTGGGCCCAGTGATACCTCTCCATCATACGGAGTGACAAATCCCAGTCTTGATCCATGTCACCCAACAGACACTTTCGGAGATACCCGTAGTCTACCTTTATAGTCACCCAGTTACGTTGTGACGTTTGGCATACCCAAAGCACTCCTACGGTATCCGGGAGTTACACGATCTCATGGTCTAAGGAAAAGATACTTGACATTGGAAAACTCTAGCAAACGAACTATACGATCTTGTGCGATGTTTAGGATTGGGTCTTGTCCATCACATCATTCTCCCAATGATGTGATCTTGTTATCAATGACATCCAGTGTCCATAGTCAGGAAACCATGACTATCTGTTGATCAATGAGCTAGTCAACTAGAGGCTCACTAGGGACATGTCGGTGTCTGTTATTCACACATGTATTACGATTTCCGGATAACACAATTATAGCATGAATAAAGACAATTATCATGAACAAGGAAATATAATAATAATGCTTTTATTATTGCCTCTAGGGCATATTTCCAACATCACACCCGATCATCATGTGGTGTCTCAGCACGAAGAACTTTCGCAATGGTGCATACTCAGGGAGAACACTTCTTGATAATTAGTGAGAGATCATCTTAAAATGCTACCATCAAACTAAGCAAAATAAGATGTATAAAGATAAACATCATATGCAATCAAAATATGTGACATGATATGGCCATGATCATCTTGCGCCTTTGATCTCCATCTCCAAAGTACTGTCATGATCTCTATCGTCACCGGCACGACACCATGATCTTCATCATCTTGATCTATATCAATGTGTCATCACAAGGTCGTCTCGCCAACTATTGCTCTTGCAACTATTGCTATCGTATAGCGATAAAGTAAAGCAATTATTTGGCACTTGCATCTTATGCAACAAAGAGACAACCATAGGACTTCTGCCAGTTGCCGATAACTTCAACAAAACATGATCATCTCATACAACAACTTATATCTCATCACGTCTTGACCATATCACATCACAACATGCCCTGCAAAAACAAGTTAAACGTCCTCTACTTTGTTGTTGCAAGTTTTATGTGGCTGCTACGGGCTGAGCAAGAACCGTTCTTACCTACGCATCAAAACCACAACGATAGTTTGTCAAGTTGGTGATGTTTTAACCTTCGCAAGGACCGGGGTAGCCACACTCGGTTCAACTAAAGTTGGAGAAACTGACACCCGCCAGCCACCTGTGTGCAAAGCACGTCAGTAGAACCAGTCTCGCGTAAGCGTACGCGTAATGTCGGTCCGGGCCGCTTCATCCAACAATACCGCCGAACCAAAGTATGACATGCTGGTAAGCAGTATGACTTGTATCGCCCACAACCCACATGTGTTCTACTCGTGCATATAACATCAACGCATAAAAACCTAGGCTCGGATGCCACTGTTGGGGAACGTAGTAATTTCAAAAAAAATCCTACGCACACGCAAGATCATGGTAATGCATATCAACGAGAGGGGGAGTGTATCTTCATACCCTTGAAGATCGCTAAGTGGAAGCGTTTATCAACGTGGTTGATGTAGTCGTATGTCTTCACGATCCGACCGATCCAAGTACCGAACACATGGCACCTCCGAGTTCTGCACATGTTCAGCTCGATGACGTCCTCGCCTTCTCGATCCAGCAAGACGGGCGAAGTAGTAGATGAGTTCCGGCAGCACGACGGCGTGGTGATGGTGTTGGTGAAGAACAATCTTCGCAGGGCTTCGCCTAAGCACTACGGAAACTATGACGAAGGATAAACTAGAGGGAACGGGGTAGCCGGCACACGGCTTGGTGTTTCTTGATGTGTCTTTGGTGCTAGACCTGCCCCTCTATTTATATGTTGAGCCTTGGGGTCGAAACTTGGAGTAAAAGCCTCCACAAAGTCGGTTTCACCCGAAAGGCAAGAGTCCTTCTCGGACTCCAGGGCCAGACGCCAGGGTTCCCGGCGTCTGGACCCAGACGCCAGGGACCCTGGCGTCTGGCCCCTAGACTCCGCAAAACTTCCTTTTTGCGCTTTCCAAAAACCTTGTGGGCTTTCCCCTTTGGCCCAAATAACGTGTTCTCGTACCCAAACATTTCGGGAAACATCCGGAATCCCTTCCGGTGAATTCCGGAACTCTTCCGGAGATCAAACACTATTATCCCATATATCAAACTTTATCTCCGGACCATTCCAGAGTTCCTCGTCATGTCCATGATCTCATCCGGGACTCCGAACAACATTCGGTTACCAACATACATAAATCATATTATACTATATCGTCAACGAAACGTTAAGCGTGCGGACCCTACGGGTTCGAGAACTATGTAGACAGGACCTAGAACTTGTTTCCGGTCAATAACCAATAGCGGGACCTGGATGCCCATATTGGCTCCCACATATTCTACGAAGATCTTTATCGGTCAAACCGCATAACAACATATGTTGTTCCCTTTGTCATCGGTATGTTACTTGCCCGAGATTTGATCGTCGGTATCCAATACCTAGTTCAATCTCGTTACCGGCAAGTCTCTTTACTCGTTACGTAATGCATCATTTCATAACTAACTCATTAGCTACATTGCTTGCAAGGCTTATAGTGATGTGAATTACCGAGAGGGCCCAGAGATACCTCTCCGACAATCGGAGTGACAAAACCTAATATCGAAATACGCCAACCCAACATGTACCTTCGGAGACACCTGTAGTACTCCTTTATAATCACCCAGTTACGTTGTGACGTTTGGTAGCACCCAAAGTGTTCCTCCGGTAAACGGGAGTTGCATAATCTCATAGTTACAGGAACATGTATAAGTCATGAAGAAAGCAATAGCAATATACTAAATGATCAAGTGCTAGGCTAACGGAATGGGTCATGTCAATCACATCATTCTCCTAATGATGTGATCCCGTTAATCAAATGACAACTCATGTCTATGGCTAGGAAACTTAACCATCTTTGATTCAACGAGCTAGTCAAGTAGAGGCATACTAGTGACACTATGTTTGTCTATGTATTCACACATGTATTATGTTTCCGGTTAATATAATTCTAGCATGAATAATAAACATTTATCATGATATAAGGAAATAAATAATAACTTTATTATTGCCTCTAGGGCATATTTCCTTCAGTCACGAGACATCATTGTTCCATGATCTAAGCCTAGCCGATAAGGCGATTGTTGATTGTGGCACAAGTAAAATTCTTGCACCAAGGTTAACTTCAAAGCGAGGTACCGGGGCAAGTGTGTATGGTGTTAGTGAAGGAACAATCTTTGAAAGCTTGGCAGAACTTCAAATATGGGTGAAGGACTACGCGGTTAAGTTTCATCGACCATTCTTTGTCGACAAGCTAAACTCCAAATTGTGTTATGTGGTTAAATGTGTGGAACACAAGAATCATTACCCTTGGGTTATCCGTGCAAGATGTGTCAAAGGTCGGTCGCGATGGAAGATTACAAATTCCGTGTTTCATAATGTAGTAGCAAGGATATTGATGATGCTAATGTAAAGGATGATCACTGTCAATTGACCTCCAAATTCATTGCATACTGATTGTCACCGTCCATAAAAGATACTCCCGACATATCCCATTAGGGCGTTGATGGAGATGGCGAAGGAGGTCTTCGGGTACATGGCAAAGTACGAGAAGGCATGGAAGGCCAAGCAAGCCGCCTTTAACATATTGTATGGTGGCTGGGAAGAATCATACAACCGCCTCACGATGGTGTTGAAAGCGACAGCGGCAGAAAATCCGGGCATGTACTATGTGGTGGAGCCAGATGTCGTGAGAACAAGGATATACAACGATGCAACCGTCCGAATATTTGGATGTGCACTCTGGACTTTTGAGCCATGCATTAGGGCCTTCAAGCATTGTAGGCCGGTTATGTCCATTGATGGCACATTTCTTACCGGCCAGTTCAAGGGCACATTGTTGATCGCCGTTGCTAATGATGGTGGTGACAAATTGGTTCCATTGGCTTTCGCTTTGGTGTTGGCGGAGAACAACTCCAACTCGGAGTGGTTTCTTAATCTAGTGAGGACCAAGGTAACTAGACCTCAAAGAGACGTTTGCATCATCTCAGACCGCCACCCAGGGATACTCAATGCAATGGAGATTTACATTCCAGGACATCCTCACGTGCATCGTAGCTGGTGCATGAGGCATTTTGTGTCTAACTTTTACTAGGCAGGTGGAGATAAGGAATTATCTGACCTTTCCATGATTGTTGTCTCGCATTCACCACTAGACATTTCGAGAAAATTGTGGGACAAAGTGTATGCGAAAGCAAACAATGGTGGCAAAGATTTCCTAAATAGGAACCTTTCCAATAAAGGAAAGTGGACACGAGCTTTCGACAATGAAGGAGTGAGGTACGGTGACATGATAAACAACATGGTTGAATATTTCAACATGGTGCTAAAGGGTATATGTGCATTGCCCGTGACAGCAATAATAGAGTATACATTCCAAAAGTTGAATGTCTATTTTCAGAAATATAGTGAGAAAATGGCCAAGTTGATATCTAGGAAAAACAAGGCCAAAAAGATGTATAGAAAAGACAAATAAAGCTCAATCTTATTGAGCTTGTGCTTGAACTCCTAGATATAAATGTCATGCTCTCGATCCCATTTTTTATACTCTTTTGCTTCATCTTGTCGTGACTGTAGAGCATTTGGAAATTGCATTTTTGTTACTATCTGGAAAACAATGGAAAAAAATTTGGCGTGCTAAGCACTTACCTATGCAAATGTAGCGAAGTGTCCTTGTACTTCGGCGGGGTCTCTTGAAATAAGCCAAACTATGTCATAACTCATTGTGGTTGATGAAACTCAACAACATAGTAACAAATCAACGGGCAACGCATCCACCATAGGTGTGCTTCTTGTAGACACCTTGGGTTAAGTGTGAAAGTAAGATAACTTGATCCCTTGCCAATATTGCCCGTTGTTCCGTACGGTTCCCAGGTCACCTATAAACAAAGATTAAGAATGAACTACATTATTAGTATGATTTTTAGAAAACCGAAGAGACAATAAAGGCAACAAGCTACTAAGATAACCTGCTCTGGGGTCATGATGTAGAGCTCGTTGCAGTAGTGCAAGTACATGGTCTTTGAATTGCCAACAAAACTTTAAACCTTGTCCCGCTTATATGCCCATGTAGGCATACGGTCTGGGTCATCATGATCATCCCACGACTAGTAACCTGCAAGCGCCGGCCGCCCCACTGGCAAGTGCTCCCAACTCTAGATCAATAAGAGAAGCATTGGACCACCAATATTGGCTTCCTTTGACTCTACGGCATTTTTTGGATTCGTGCCCCTACGGCACGCCTCATCCAGCTACACACAAACAAGAAATATTTCATTACAAACTAGAGAATAATTCTACATTGTGAACACACTATTATAAGCAAAACTAGTTACCCAACGATACAAAAAAGCTAACGCCACCATACACCAACTGAGTCCATGCTCCCACCCAGCAAACAACTTAAGCCACATAAAGGAAGTGTTCACGCCAGTGCCGTCAGAGAGAAGAGTCTGGCTGACTACGTACCAAAAGTATGCCCTGGTATACTGATGCACTATTTCATCGTCCGCTTCCTCCGGGCAAACCCTAAAGTTCTCAGCTATCCAGTGATAAGTTGCATCGGCGGACTTCCCTCGCACCCCGGGCTCCCTCCTGACAAGTCTAACCATAATGTCACGCCATCCCTCAAAATCTGTGCTAAAACAAATAGGCTCTCCTTTGATGGGAAGTCCAGTGATCAGGGAAATATCCCGCAAAGTGACCGTCATCTCCTCAGCATAGAAGTGAAAAGTATGTGTCTCAGGGCCCCACAGGTCAATGAGTGTCTCATGAACCGAACCGGATCTCAGGTGAAGCTGGTCAAAAACCCTTCCTTCATCTGCCATGAACCGTCCATGATGTAATTGATTGTATGATGGATGGATAAGAGAAGCCATCCTGTATTACAAATGTATATCGTAAGCCCTGTTGTCATTTGCAAATATCTGCACTAGTGTAAAAACATACATACATACATGTGCAAAATTTCTACACTAATTCTTCCATACACCATATATGTGCATATAATTTTCTACAGTATCATACACCATATATTTCCAAATATCCATCCGTCTGCTTTCCTAATTTTACACTAATTATTCCATACACCATATATGTGCATACATATCCTAATCAAATTCATAGCACTTACATAAAAATCCTAAATCATACATATCCTAAATCACACTAATCCCTAACACTATCACACCAAAATCCAATGATAATATCAAGAAAGGATGAACTAGGGTTTCATCCAAATCAATCAAATGCGGTGATTTCAACCAATAAAAAGTGGGGATAGGGAGGAGGATACCTTGGGGATTCAAAGGAGAACCAGATCCACCAATCTCCGTCTCTGATCCGCAACATTTGAGTGGGGAGAGGGAGGGGCGAAATGAGGGGCGCCATGGGTGGGGAAAGAAACAGAGAGGAGAAAGAACGAAGAAGAGAGGAGAAAGTGCACTCGGGCCATATGTGAAGAGGTATGGCGCCCCAGGCCGGGGCGTCATGCTACCGACCATGGCGCCCTAGGCTACAACGTCATGCATCGAAGGCCAGGACAATGTGGCAGTCAGCGCTGCCGAGTATGGCACCTTTGACCGGGGTGTTATGTAATCTATAGCATAGCGCCCTGGATGTGGGCGTCATGCAAGGAGTGCCATTTTGTGAAATATTTTGAAAAAGGGTTCATTTTGTGCTGAACCTTGGCCAAAGGGCCAGTTTTGTCGTTTTTCACTCTCTAACCGAACCCATATAATTACAGCTAAGAAAGTGTTGGTTAAGTCACTTAAGGAAAGTGTTGGTTAAGTCCCTCAAGCATCAACACTCTGGCACCCCAAACCCGACTAAAACGCCCAGACAACCAGATCAATGACTAGTCAGAAAAAACCGACTCAGTCGGGTGCCTCAAACCTCCCTCAAACGTCCAGGCTGACCGGCACACCTCATATTCATCGAATATGGGGAAGCCCAGGCATGATCGGGCGCGTCCGCCACGTCAGACCTGGCCCACCTTGGCCCACCCGACCCCACATAAATTCGTCCCCATCCGCTCCCCCGGACCAAACCCTAGCCACTAATATGTCTCCGTCGTATCTATAATTTTTTATTGGACTAACCTATTGATCCAGTGCCCAGTGTCAGTTCCTATTTGTTGCATATTTTTTGTTTTGCGGAATATCCATATCAAACGAAGTCCAAACGCGATAAAAAATTTATAGAGAAATATTTTGGAATATATGTGATTCTTGAGTGGTGTGATACATCTCCGACGTATCTATAATTTCTTATTGTTCCATGCTATTATATTATCTGTTTTGGATGTTTTATATGCATTGACATGCTATTTTATATTATTTTTGGGACTAACCTATTAACCTAGAGCCCAGTGCCAGTTTCTGTTTTTTCCTTGTTTTTGAGTTTTACAGAAAAGGAATATCAAACGGAGTCCAAACAGAATAAAACTTTCATGATGATTTTTCTTGGACTAGAAGACACCTAATAGACTTGGAGAGAGGGCTAGAAGAGTCCCTAGGGCACCACAACCAGAATCCCTCAAGGGGCGCCCTAGGGGGCGCCTCCCTGCCTTGTGGCCCCCTCGGGAGTCCTCCAACCCTAATTATTGCGCTATAAATTCCCAAATATTCCCAAACCACCAGAAGCGTTCACCAAAGTACTTTTCCGCCCCGTAACCTTTTGTTCCCGTGATATCCCATCTTGGGGCCTTTTCTAGCACCCTGCCAGAGGGGGATTCGATCACGGAGGGCTTCTACATCAACTTTATGGCCCTTCCGATGAAGTGTGAGTAGTTTACCACAGACCTACGGGTCCATAGCTAGTAGCTAGATGGCTTTTTCTCTCTCTTTGATCTTCAATACAATGTTCTCCTCGATGTTCTTGGAGTTCTATCCGATGTAATATTCGTTTGTGGTGTGTTTGTCGAGATCCGATGAATTGTGGATTTATGATCAGATTATCTATAAATATTATCTGAGTCTCTTTTGAATTCTTATATGCATGATTTTATATCTGTGTATTTCTCTTCGAATTATAGGTTTGGTTTTGGCCAACTAGATTGGTTCTTCTTGCAATGGGAGAGGTGCTTAGTTTTGGGTTCAATCTTGTGGTGTCCTTACCCAGTGACAAAGTAGGGGTAGCGAGGCACGTATTGTATTGTTGTTGTCAAGGGTAAAAAGATGGGGTTTCATCATATTGCTTGAGTTTGTCCCTCTACATCATGTCATCTTACTTAAGGTGTTACTCCGTTCTTATGAACTTAATACTCTAGATGCATGCTGGATAGCGGTCAATGTGTGGAGTAATGGTAGTAGATGCAGGAAGGAGTCGGTCTACTTAACATAGACGTGATGCCTATATTCGTAATCATTGCCTTGGATATCGTCATAACTTTGTACTTTCCTATAAATTGCTCGACAGTAATTTGTTCACCCACCGTATGCTTTCTTCAAGAGAGAAGCCTCTAGTGAAACCTATGGCCCCCGGGCTATTTTCCATCATATATTTTCATATCTATAAAACCAAAAACCCAAAAATACCTTGCTGCAATTTATTTACTTTTACTTTGTTTTACGTTTTAGTAATCTTTTATATCTATATCTATCAGATCTCATCCTTGCAAGTGAATGCGAAGGGATTGACAACCCCTTTATCGCGTTGGGTGCAAGTGTTTGATTGTTTGTGCAGGTGCATAAATTGGAGACTCGCATGTACCTCCTACTGGATTGATATCTTGGTTCTCAAACTGAGGGAAATACTTATCTCTACTTTGCTACATCACCCTTTCCTCTTCAAGGGAAAACCAACGCAAGCTCAAGAAGTAGTATGAAGAATTTGGCGCTGTTGTCGGGGAGTTTCTACATCAAGCCTACCAAGTACCCACCATAAACTCTCATCTCTTACATTACATTATTTGCCATTTGCCTCTCATTTGCTCTCCCCCACTTCTAAAACATTTTCAGAAAAAACACAAAAAGATTTGCCTTTTTATTCGCCCTTCATTCGTTCGTCCTTTCGTTTGCTTTTTGTTTGCTCGTGTGCTAGATTGCTTGCCTTGTCATGATGTCTCAATAAAATACCAAGTTGTGTCACTTTTCCAATACTAACAATAATGATTTTATTAGTACTCTAATTGCTCCCGCCACTAGTGCGGAATCTTATGAAATTAATGTCGCTTTGTTGAATCTTGTTATGAAAGATCAATTTCTGGCCTTCCTAGTGAAGATGTCGCATCCCATCTAAACACTTTCGTTGAGTTGTGTGATATGCAAAATAAAAAAGATGTGGATAATGATATTGTTAAATTGAAGCTACTTTGTTCTTGCTACGAGATTGTGCTAAAACTTGGTTTTCAGCTTTGCCTAAAAATAATATTGATTCATGGAATAAGTGTAAAGATGCTTTTATTTCCAAGTATTTTCCTCCCGCTAAGATCATCTCCCTTAGGAACGATATAATGAATTTTAAGCAACTTGATCATGAACATGTTGCATAATCTTGGGAGAGGATGAAGTTGATGATAAGAAATTGGCCTACTCATGGTTTAAGTTTATGGATGATCATACAATATTTTTATGCCAGATTGAATTTCGCATCTAGAAATATTTTAGATTCCACCGCGGGAGGTACTTTTATGGAGATCACATTAGGAGAATCTACTAAACTCCTAGATAATATCATGGCTAATTACTCTCAATGGCATACCGAAAGATCTTCCACTAGTAAAAAAAGTGCATGCAATTGAAGAAATTAAAACTTGAGTGGAAAGATGGATGAACTTATGAAATTGTTTTCTAGTAAGAGTGCTCCTATTGATCCTAATGATACGCCTTTGTCCACTTTGATTGAGAATAATAATGAATCTATGGATGTGAATTTTGTTGGTAGGAACAATTTTGGTAATAACGCGTATAGAGGTAATTTCAACCCTAGGACGTTTCTTAGTAATTCTAATAATTATGGTAATTCCTACAACAATTCTTATGGAAATTATAATAAAATACCCTCTAATCTTGAGAACAATATTAAAGATTTCATTAGTTCTCAAATGAATTTCAATGCTATGGTTGAAGAAAAATTGCTTATGATTGATGATTTGGCTAGGAACGTTGATAGAGTTTCTCTTAAGATTGATTCTTTGAAAATTAGATCTATACCACCCAAGCATGATATTAATGAATCTCTGAAAGCTATTAAAATTTCTATTGATGAGTGTAAAGAAAGAACTGCTAGGATGCGTGCTAAGCGAGATTGGTTTGTAAAAGCGTATCTTCTAGTTTTTGCGATAATAATGATGAATATCTTAAAGTGATTGGTGTGACTCCTACTGAATCTTTGTTTTCTAATATAAATCTTGATAAAGATGGGACTGGGGATGAGTCGACTTTAGCTAAAAGGCGTCCCAATGATTCAGAGTTTAAGGATCTTTATGCAAAAATTGATGAAAGTGGGATTGGAGAGGTCAAAACTTTTAGCGATGAACCCACTCTTTTGGATCTCAAGGACTTTAATTATGATAATTGTTCTTTGATATATTGTATTTCCTTGTTGCAATCCATGTTGAATTCTCCTCATGCTTATAATCAAAATAAAGCTTTTACTAAACATATCATTGATGCTATGATGAAATCCTTTGAAGAAAAACTTGAGTTGGAAGTTTCTATCCCTAGAAAGATTTATGATGAGTAGGAACCTACTATTAAGATTAAAATTAAATATTATGAGTGTTTTTCTTTGTGTGATTTGGGTGCTAGCGTTTCCACGATTCCAAAAGCTTTATGTGATGTGTTAGGTTTCGTGATTTTGATGAGTGTTCTTTGAATTTGCATCTAGCGGATTCCACTATTAAGAAACCTATGAGAAGGATTAATGATGTTCTCATTGTTGCAAATAGGAATTATGTGCCCGTAGATTTTACTGTGCTTGATATAGATTGCAATCCTACATGTCCTATTATTGTTGGCAGACCTTTCCTTAGAACAATTGGTGCAATTATTGATATGAAAGAAGGAAACATTAGATTTCAATAAGGAAGGGCATGGAACACTTTCCAAGAAAAAAATTAAGTTGTCATATGAATCTATTATGAGGGCTACTTATGGATTGCATACCAAAGATGACAATACCTAGATCTTTGTTTTATGCCTAGCTAGGGGCATTAAACAATAGCGCTTGTTGGGAGGCAACCCAATTTTATTTTTATGTCTTTTGTTTTTGGTTCTGTATTTTCAATAAATACACATTATTACTTCTGTAATAATTGTGTTTTGATGTTTCAATTAGTGTTTGAGCCAAGTAATACCTTTGGGATGGCTTATGTTGATAGTTGATTTGATCTTGGTGAAAAACAAAAACTTTTGCACCCAGTAAAACAATTTTGAAAAATTGCACAAACGTGATTTTGATCTGATTTTTTACAAAAGATTGATATACAAATTTCCTAGGTTGTCCTAATTTTTCAGAATTTATAGAGTTACAGAAGTATACGAAGTTACAGATTGCTACAGACTGTTCTGTTTTTGACAGATTATATTTTCTATGTGTTGTTTGCTTATTTTGATGAATCTATGGGTAGTATCGGGGGGTATGAACCATGGAAAAGTTGGAATACATTAGATATAACACCAATATAAATAAAGAATGAGTTAACAACAGTACCAAAAAGTGGTGATTTATTTTCTTATACTAACGGATCTCATGAGTTTTCTGTTGAGTTTTGTGTTGTGAAGTTTTCAAGTTTTGGGTAGAGATTTGATGGACTATGGAATAAGGAGTGGCAGGACACTAAGCTTGGGTATGCCCAAGGTACCCCAAGGTAATATTAAACGACAACCAAGCATCTAAGCTTGGGGATGCCCCGGATGGCATCCCCTCTTTCGTCTTCTTTCCATCGGTAAATTTACTTGAGGCTCTATTTTTATTCACCACATGATATGTGGTTTGCTTGGAGCGTATTGTATGATATGAGTCTTTGCTTTTTAGTTTGCCATAATCATCCTTGCTGTACACACCTTTTGACAGGGACACGCTGTTGGGGAACATTGCATGAAAACAAAAAAAATCCTATGCTCACGCAAGATCTATCCAGGAGATGCATAGCAACGAGAGGGGAGAGTGTGTCTACGTACCCTCGTAGACCGTAAGTGAAAGCGTTTCACAACGCGATTGATGTAGTCAAAATTTCTTTGCGGTCCAACCGATCGAGTACCGAATGTACGACACCTCCGCATTCAACACACGTTCAGCTCGATGACGTTCGCGCCTTCTTGATCTAGCAGGACGCTGAGGTAGTGGATGAGTTCTGACAGCACGACGGCGTGGTGACAGTGATGGTGAAGTGATCTCCGCAGGGCTTTGCCTAAGCACTACGAAAAATGTCCGGGGTTGTAAACGATGGAGGTGGGCGCCACGCACAGCTAGGCAATTGTCTGTTGTGTGCTAGGCGCCCCTCCCACATATATATAGGTGGGAGGAAGGAGCAGCCAAAGGAGGCGCCCAAGTAGGAGGAATCCTACTTGGAGTCCCTCCCAAGCCGCGCCCCTAGCTTATATAGGTGTGGAGGAAAGGCAAGGGAGGGTGGCGCCCCCCGGCCCCTTTCCTTTCTCCCATGAGAGGGAAAGGCACGAGTGGATAGCCCTCCCCCTTCCCTTCCCTTAGGGCTTGCTGTCCAAAGAAGGGGCGCACCAGGGGCTGTTTTGTTCCCCCTTTGTCCCATTAGGCCCATATCTTTGCCGGGGGTGCCCGAAACTCCTTTCCGGTGACCCGTTAAGTACCCAGTACCCTCCAAAACACTTCCAGTGTCCAAATACCATCGTCCTATATATCAATCTTTACCTCTCGGCCATTTCGAGACTCCTCGTCATGTCTGTGATCTCATCCGGGACTCCAAACAACATTCAGTCACCAAATCATATAACTCATATAACATTATATCGTCAACGAACGTTAAGCGTGCAGACCCTACGGGTTCGAGAACTATGTAGACATGACCGAGACACCTCTTCGGCCAATAACCAATAGCAGAACCTGGATGCCCATATTGGCTCCTACATATTCTACGAAGATCTTTATCAGTCGAACCGTTATGACAACATACGTAATTCCCTTTGTCTATCGGTATGTTACTTGCCCGAGATTCGATCGTCGGTATATTCATACCTAGTTCAATCTCATTACCGGCAAGTCTCTTTACTCGTTCCGTAATACATCACCTCGTGACTAACTCCTTAGTCATTGCTTGCAATCTTATGATGTGTATTACCGAGAGGGCCCAGAGATACCTCTCCGATACTCGGAGTGACAAATCCTAATCTCGATCTATGCCAACTCAACAAACACCTTCGGAGATACCTGTAGAGCATCTTTATGATCACCCAATTACGTTGTGACATTTGATAGCACACAAGGCATTCCTCCGGTATCCGGGAGTTGCATAATCTCATAGTCGTAGGAATATGTATTTGACATGAAGAAAGCAATAGCAATAAAACTGAATGATCAGTATGCTAAGCTAACAGGTGGGTCTTATCCATCACATAATTCTCCTAATGATATGATCCCGTTATCAAATGACAACACATGTCCATGGTTAGGAAACCTTAACCATCTTTGATCAACGAGCTAGTCTAGTAGAGGCTTACTGGGGACATGGTATTTGTTTATGTATTCACACATGTATTTAAGTTTCCAATCAATACAATTCTAGCATGAATAATAAACCTTTATCATGAATAAGGAAATGTAAAATAATAACTTTATTATTGCCTCTAGGGCATATTTCCTTCAATCTCCCACTTGCACTAGAGTCAATAATCTAGTTCACATCGCCATGTGATTTAACACCAATAGTTCACATCATCATGTGATTAACACCCATATTTCACATCGCCATGTGACCATCACCCAAAGGGTTTACTAGAGTCAATAATCTAGTTCACATCGCCATGTGATTAACATCCAAATAGTATAAGGTGTGATCATGTTTTGCTTGTGAGAAAAGTTTAGTCAACGATTCTATCACATTCAGATTAGTATGTATATTTGCAAATTTCTATGTCTACAATGCTCTGCATGGTGCTACTCTAGCTAATTGCTCCAACTTTCAATATGTATCCATATTGAGACTTAGAGTCATCTAGATTAGTGTTAAAGCTTGCATCATCGTAACCCTTTACGGTGAACCCTTTATCACCTCCATAACCAAGAAACATTTCCTTAGTCCTCCAAGGATAATTTTGACCGTTATCCAGTGATCTACTCATGGATCACTATTTTACCCCCTTGCCAAACTCATAGCAAGGCACACAATAGGTCTTGTACACAACATGCCATACTTTACAGAACCTATGGCAGAGGCATAGGGAATGACTTTCATTCTCTTTCTATCTTTTGCTGTGGTCGGGCTTTGAGTCTTACTCAACTTCACACTTTACAATACAGGCTAGAACTCCTTCTTTGACTGATCCATTTTGAACTCCTTCAAAATCTTTGTCAAGGTGTGTGCTTTGTGAAAGTCCTATTAAGCGTCTCGATCTATCTTTATAGATCTTGATGCCCAATACATAAGTAGCTTTACCGAGGTCTTTTATGAAAAAATTTCTTATTCAAGTATCCTTTTATGCTATCTAGAATTCTATATCATTTCCAAGCAACAATATGTCATCACATATAATATCAGAAAAGCTACAGAGCCCCCACTCACTTTCTTGTAAATACAGGCTTCACCATAAGTCTGCATAAAACCATATGCTTTGATCACCTCATCAAAGCGTATATTCCAACTCTGAGATGCTTGCACCAGTCCATAGATGGTTTGCTGGAGCTTGCACATTTTGTTAGCACCTTTAGGACCGACAAAACCTTCTGGTCGCATCATATACAACTCTTCTTTAAGAAATCCATTAAGGATTGCAGTTTTGACATCCATTTGCCAAATTTCATAAAATGCGGCAATTGCTAACATGATTCGGACAGACTTAAGCATCGCTACGGGTGAGAAAGTCTCATCGTAGTCAACCCCTTAAACTTGTCGAAAACCTTTTGCGACAAGTCGAGCTTTGTAGACAGTAACATTACCATCAGCGTCCGTCTTCTTCTTGAAAATCCATTTATTATCTCTGGCTTGCCGATCATCGGTCAAGTCCACCAAAGTCCACACTTTGTTCTCATACATGGATCCTATCTCAGATTTCATGGCTTCAAGTCATCTGTCAGAATCTGGGCTCATCATAGCTTCTTCATAGTTCGTAGGTTCGCCTGAGTCTAGTAACATGACTTCAACGACATGATTACCGTACCACTCTGGTGCGGAATGTGTTCTGGTTGACTTGCGAAGTTCAGTAGTAACTTGATCTAAAGTTTTATGATCATCATCATTAGCTTCCTCTCTAGTTGGTGTAGGCATCACGGGAATGGTTTTTTGTGATGTGCTACTTTCCAATTCAAGAGAAGGTGCAATTACCTCATCAAGTTCTACTTTCCTCCCACTCACTTCTTTCGAGAGAAACTCCTCTATAAAGGACCCATTCTTAGCAACAAAGATCTTGCCTTTGGATCTATGGTAGAAGGTGTAACCAATAGTTTCCTTAGGATATTCTATGAAGACACACTTCTTCGATTTAGGTTTGAGCTTATCAGGCTGAAGCCTTTTGATATAAGTGTTGCATCCCCAAACTTTAAGAAACAATAGCTTAGGTTTCTTGCCAAACCATAGTTCATACGGTGTCGTCTCAACGGATTTAAACGGTGCCCTATTTAACGTGAATGCAACTGTCTCTAATGCATAACCCCAAAACGATAGTGGTAAATTGGTAAGAGACATCATTGAACGCACCATATCTAATAAAGTACTATTACGATGTTCGGACACACCATTACGCTGTGGTGTTCCAGGTGGCGTGAGTTGTGAAACTATTCCACATTGTTTATGATAAAGGCCAAACTCGTAACTCAAATATTCGCCTCCACGATCAGATTGTAGAAACTTTATATTCTTGTTACGATGATTCTCCACTTCACTATGAAATTCTTTGAACTTTTCAAATGTTTCAGACTTGAGTTTCATCAAGTAGATATACCCATATCTACTCAAATCACCTGTGAAGGTCAAAAAATAACGATACCCGCCGTGTGTTTCAACACTCATCGGATTGCATACATCAGTATGTACTATTTCCAATAAGTCATCAACTCGCTCCATTGTTCCGAAGAATGGAGTTTTAGTCATCTTGCCCATAAGGCATGGTTCGCAAGCATCAAATGATTCATAATAAAGTGATTCCAAAAGCCCATCTGCATGGAGTTTCTTCATGCGCTTTACACCAATATGACCTAAACGGCAGTGCCACAAATATGTTGCACTATCATTATCAACTTCGCATATTTTGGCATCATTATTATGAATATGTGTATCACTACAATCGAGATTCAATAAACCATTTACATTGGGTGTATGACCATAGCAGGTTTTATTCATGTGAATAGAACAACAATTATTCTCTGACTTAAATGAATAATCGTATTGCAATAAACATGATTTAATCATAGTCATGCTCAATGCAAACACCAAATAACATTTATTTAGGATAAACACTAATCCCGAAGGTAGAGGGAGTTTGGGATAGTGATCATTGCTACGTCTTGAGTTTGCGTTGGTTTTCCTCGAAGAGGAGAGGGTGATGCAGCAAGTGTAGCGTAAGTATTTCCCTCAGCTTTTGAGAACCAAGGTATCAATCTAGTAGGAGGCTCCTCAAAAGTCCCACGCACCTACACAAACAAACTGAGAACTCACAACCAACGCAATAAAGGGGTTGTCAATCCCTTCACGGCCACTTGCGAAAGTGAGATCTAATAAAGATAGTATGATAAGATAAATATATTTTTGGTATTTTATAATATAGATGCCAAAAGTAAAGATGCAAATAAAATTAGATTGAAAGCAAATATGATAAGAGATAGACCCGGGGGCCATAGGTTTCACTAGAGGCTTCTCTCAAGATAGCATAAGTATTACGATGGGTGAACAAATTACTGTCGAGCAATTGATAGAAAAGCGCATAGTTATGAGATTATCTAGGCATGATCATGTATATAGGCATCACGTCCATAACAAGTAGACCGACTCCTGCCTGCATCTACTACTATTACTCCACACATCGACCGACTCCTGCCTGCATCTAGAGTATTAAGTTCATAAGAACAGAGTAACGCATTAAGCAAGATGACATGATGTAGAGGGATAAACTCAAGCAATATGATATAAACCCCATCTTGTTATCCTCGATGGCAACAATACAATACGTGCCTTGCAACCCTTTCTGTCACCGGGTAAGGACACCGCAAGATTGAACCCAAAGCTAAGCACTTCTCCCATGGCAAGAAAGACCAATCTAGTAGGCCAAACCAAACTAATAATTCAAAGAGACTTGCAAAGATAACTCAATCATACATAAAAGAATTCAGAGAAGATTCAAATATTATTCATAGATAAACTTGATCATAAACCCACAATTCATCGGATCTCGACAAACACACTGCAAAAAGAGTTTACATCAAATAGATCTCCACAAGAGAGGGGGAGAACATTGTATTGAGATCCAAAAAGAGAGAAGAAGCCATCTAGCTAATAACTATGGACCCATAGGTCTGTGGTAAACTACTCACAACTCATAGGAGGGGCAAGGATGTTGATGTAGAAGCCCTCCGTGGTTGATTCCCCCTCCGGTAGAGTGCCGGCGAAGGCTCCATGATGGGATCTCGTGGATACAGAAGGCTACGGCGGTGGAAATTGTGTTTCGTGGTGCCCTTGGACGGTTTCAGGGTACGTAGGTATATATAGGAGGAAGAAGTACGTCGGTGGCCGCCCGAGGGGCCCAAAAGACAGGGGGCGCACCCTACAAGGGGGGGGGCCTCCTATCTCGTGGAGCCCTCGACTGCTTCTTGACTTGCACTCTAAGCTCTCCGGATCACGTTCGTTCCAAAAATCACACTTCCGAAGGTTTCATTCCGTTTGGACTCCGTTTGATATTCCTTTTCTTTGAAATACTGAAATAGGCAAAAAAACAACAATATGGGCTGGGCCTCCGGTTAGTAGGTTAGTCCCAAAAATGATATAAATGTGTAAAATAAAGCCCATAAACATCCAAAAGGGGTAATATAATAGCATGGAACAATAAAAAATTATAGATACGTTGGAGACGTATCAAGCATCCCCAAGCTTAATTCCTGCTCTTCCTCGAGTAGGTAAATGATAAAAAGAGAATTTTTGATGTGGAATGCTACCTAGCATAATTCATAATGTAATTTTCTTTATTGTGGCATGAATGTTCAGATCCAAATGAATACAAAATAAAAGTTCATATTGACATAAGAGAAATAGTAACACTTCAAGCATACTAATCAAAGTAATCATGTCTTCTCAAAATAACATGGCCAAAGAAAGTTATCCCTACAAAATCATATAGTCTGGCTATTGCTCTATCTTCATCACACAAAGTATTTAATCATGCACAACCCCGATGACAAGCCAAGCAATTGTTTCATACTTTAATAATCTCAAACTTTTTCAACTTTCACGCAATACATGAGCGTGAGCCATGGACATAGCACTATATGTGGAATAGAATGGTGGTTGTGGAGAAGACAAAAAAGGAGAAGATAGTCTCACATCAACTAGGTGTATCAACGGGCTATGGCGATGCCCATTAATAGATATCAATGTGAGCGAGTAGGGATTGCCATGCAACGGATGCACTAGAGCTATAAATATATGAAAGCTCAACAAAAGAAACTAAGTGGGTGTGCATCCAACTCACTTGCTCACAAAGACCTAGGGTATTTTGAGGAAGCCCATCATTGGAATATACAAGCCAAGTTCTATAATGAAAAATTCCCACTAGTATATGGAAGTGACAACATATGAGACTCTCTATCATGAAGATCATGGTGCTACTTTGAAGCACAAGTGTGGAAAAAGAGATAGTAGCATTGTCCCTTCTCTCTTTTTCTCTCATTTTATTTTTTTTCTTTGGCCTCTTTTTTTTGGCCTTTCTCCCTTTTTTTATTTTTTCTCTTTCTTTTTTTTCTTTTTGTAAAGTCCGAAGTCTCATCCCGACTTGTGGGGGAATCATAGTCTTCATCATCCTTTCCTCACTAGGACAATGCTCTAATAATGAAGATCATCACACTTTTATGGATTTACAACTCAAAGCTAGAACAAGATATGACTCTATATGTATGCCTTCAGCGGTGTACCGGGATATGCAATGAATCAAGAGTGACATGTATGAAATTTATGAAGGTGGCCTTGCCACAAATACGATGTCAACTACATGATCACGCAAAGAGCAATATGACAATAAAGGAACATGTCATAATAAACGGAATGGTGGAAAGTTGCATGGCAATATATCTCGGAATGGCTATGGAAATGCCATAATAGGTAGGTTTGGTGGATGTTTTGAGGAAGGAGTATGGTGGGTGTATGGTACCGGCGAAAGTTGCATGGTACAAGAGAGGCTAGCAATGGTGGAAGGGTGAAAGGGTGCGTATAATCCATGGACTCAACATTAATCAAAAGAACTCATGCACTTATTGCAAAAATTTAGAAGTCATCAAAAACCAAAGCACTACGTGCATGCTCCTAGGGGGATAGATTGGTAGGAAAAGACCATCGCTCATCCCCGACCGCCTCTCATAAGGAAGACAATCAATAAATAAAATTGTGCTCCAACTTCATCACAAAGCGGTTCACTATACGTGCATGCTACGGGAATCACAAACTTCAACACAAGCATTCTTTAAAGGGCCCTTTGCATTTCTGTCCCTAACTCGAACCACCTAATCAGATATACCCCTAATTCGAAAGCCTGCTCAAAAATGCCCCTCCGCCGTTATGTGCCCTTACAGAAATGCCCCTCCGTGCCGTTTCCGTCCAGTCAAGGTTGTTTGACTGCTCCCGTGCCGTTTCTTTGACATTTTTGCCCCTCCTTCCTTACATATAAAAAAAATTCTCTCCCTCTCTCATTACCTCTCACTCTCACTCTGCCTAACATGTGGGCCACAGGACCCACTGTCAGGGTCAACGCCGGTCCTTGTGTGCCCGTGCGTGAGAGGCTGAGCTCGCCGGTGGCTCGCCGTAGGGGGCGGATGCCCGCGGGAGGAGAGCGCAAGGCACGCCGTGTAGCCGCATTAGGCATGGTAGGCATGCTGGGCACAGCAGGCATGCTGTCCGCGGGAGGAGGCCGCACGGCCGAGCTAGCCGAGCTCGGTCATGGCAGTCTGCTTCGGGCAGTGCGCTCCGGGCACGGAATCGAGTGCGGGAAGATGGATGTAGGGGCGCAAGCTTTCCACGATGACGACACAGTGGTCGGGTAGGTCAAGGGGGGATCAGGGCAGCCAAATTTAGGAGGGGAAGAGCGACGGCCGTGGCAGATCTCGACCTCCCGTGCATCATGTATAGGTGGCCCCAGGCCCAATTGAATGTGCATGCCGGAGGAGAGGTGCAAGACGGAGCTCATAGACATGCTCATACCTCTCTATCTGGCCTCCGGCCACGGTGGCTAGCAACAACGTCCTTGGCAGAAGCTCTAGACGCTCTCAGGCGTACTTTGAGCACTTGTTACAGGAGAGGAGGAGGCTTGGGGAGTGGGCCGAATGGAGTTGCAGATCACGTAGACCACTAAACGCTTGTTGGAGTGGCACGGGAGCATCGGCTTCGACGATAGCTACGGGCGACAGAGTTGTGTCAAAACCGTCCCCGTCCATGGCACCGCCATACGCCGCCGTCCGCCTTGACCTCCACCCCCGCCCCGCCAGACCACCTAGAGCCTGCCTTGTGGCCCTCACATGCAGGCGCGCCCGGCCCTCGTCGGTGACGGCCATCGGAGCCGCCAAGCCTCGCCATGACTAGTCAAGGGCCGGTGTTGACCCTGGCAGTGGGGGGCTGTGAGAGAGAGGGGGGCTGTGAGGGAGAAAGTTTTTATATTTTTATTATGTCGGTTGGGTCCACTTGTAAGTGATAGAGGGGGGTGAGTGAGAGAAAGAGTTTTCCATTTATTATTTAGAGGAGTTGGTCCCACCTGTAAGTGATACATGGAGTTAGGGGCAAATTGTCCAGCAAAAGTTCAGATAGCGGTCAAACCCCTTTGACCGGACGGAAACGGCACGGAAGGGCATTTCTATATGTGCACTTAACGACTGAGGGGCAAATTTGAGCACACTTCAAAATTAGGGGCAAATGTGAGTAGTTGGTTCGAGTTAGGGATACATATGTAAAAAACCCTTCTTTAAATTCATAATCACCCAACTAGCATAACTCTAATATTACTACCTCCATATCTCAAAACAATTATCAAGCATCAAATTGATCATAGCATCCAATTCACTTTCTATGATAGTTTTTATTATACTCAACTTGGATGATCATCATTCTAGGACCAACTTTATGACCATAGAAAAAACCATGCTGTTCTAAAAGACTCTCAAAAAGATATAAGTGAAGCATGAGAGACTATCAATTTCTTCAAAATTAAGATACCACCGTGCTCTAAAAGATATAAGTGAAGCACTAGAGCAAAAACTATCAAGCTCAAAAGATATAAGTGAAGCACATAGAGTATTCTAGCAAATTCTAATCAAATAGGCTTCTCCCAAAAGGTGTGTACAGCAAGGATGATTGTGGTAAACTAAAAAGCAAAGACTAATATAATACACGATGCTCCAAGCAAAACACATATCATATGGCGAATAAAAATATAGCTCCAAGTAAAGTTACCAATGAACGAAGATGAAAGAGGGGATGCCTTCCCGGGGCATCCCCAAGCTTAGGCTTTTGGCTATTCTTGAATATCTTCGGGGTGCCTTGGGCATCCCCAAGCTTAGGCTCTTGCCACTCCTTATTCCATACTCCATAAAGGCTTTACCCAAAACTTGAAAACTTCACAACACAAAACTCAACAGGAAATCTTATAAGCTCCCTTAGTGAAAGAAAACAAAACCACCACATAAGGTACTGTAATGAACTCATTATTTATTTATTTTGGTGTTAAACCTACTGTATTCCAACTTCCTTATGGTTTATAAACTAATTTACTAGCCATAGATGCATTGAAATAAGCAAACAACACACGAAAAACAGAATCTGTCAAAAACAGAACAGTCTGTAGCAATCTGTAACTAACGCAAACTTCTGGAACTCTAAAAATCCTACCAAAATAGGAAGTCCTGGATTTTTTTTTTATTGAACAGAATCAAAAAGAATCAACGCAAAAGCACGTTCCTGTAATTTAACAAAATTATATTTGTGCGTGCAAAGTTTCTGTTTTTCAGCAGAATCAAATCAACTATCATCGTAGGTTATCCTATAGGTTCTACTTGGCACAAACACTAAATAAAAGATAAAAACACATCTAAACAGAAGGTTGTAACGCCCCGGATTCATTGCGCCAGGTGTCCGCCAGTTATTCGTCGTTGTTGCCATGTCATTTGCTTGCGTGTCGCATTTTGCCATGTCATCATGCGCATTTCATTTCGCATACGTGTTCGTCTCATGCATCTGAGCATTTTCCCCGTTGTCCGTTTTGCAATCCGGCACTCCTATGTCCTCCGGCGTTCCCCTTTTGTCTCTCGTTGTGAGTGGGTGTTAAACTTTCTCGGAATGGCCCGAGGTTTGCCAAGCGGCCTTGGTACAGCACCGGTAGACCGCCTGTCAAGTTTCATGCCATTTGGAGGTCGTTTGGTACCCCAACGGTTAACCGGGTAGCCGTAAAGCCCTCTTTTGTTGCAGCCCAACACCCCTTCCAAAGTGGCCAAAACCCAGCGAACTCCCCTCCATGCTCGCGGTCGTTCGATCACGATCGTGTGGGCGAAAACCGCACCTCATTTGGACTCTCCTAGCTCCCTCTACCTATAAATATGTGCACCCCTCCTCTAATCCCGGATCCAAACCCTAAAAATCGCCCTCCGCCGCCACCGGACACGTCCGCCGCCACCGGACGAAATCGCCGCCGCCCCCGCAGACACTGGCGCCGCGCCACGTGGCCCTGTT
>NC_057804.1:475645218-475651692 GCF_018294505.1 Triticum aestivum
ATCCGGCCGGTCCGGGCCAGATCCGCCCCCACGCCGGCCTCCTCCGTCATTCCGGCGCCCCCACGTCCTTCTCCGGTCAACTCCGGCGAAGTTTCGGCGAGATCCGCCGCCGCATCGTTATCCGTGCAGATCTGAAGGTTGCCCCCGTTTTCACCAAGTCCCTGTATTTTGACATTATCATGCCATGTTCATCGCATCATATCTCCATGCATACTGCTCCGTTTCATGCGTGTTATATGTCAAATTGTTCGCCTCGACGAGTACTTCATTTCATTCCATTGCATCATGTTCATTTGAGGTCATCTTGATACCTGAATCATTGTTGCAAGAGTGCATGTTGCTGTTAATCTGCTGAAACTGTTATAACATGCTCATTTGTCATTTTTGCCATGTTTGATGTGTGCATCCTATGAGGTTGATGTCTACATGTGTTTTGATCTATGCCATGCCATCTTTCCAGGGGTGTATGCCATGTATTTTTGTGATCAATGTGGTGACTAGCACAAGCATGTAAACTAGGCCTCGTGATATTGCTGACTTCAGTCCCTGTTCTGCTGTTATTTTTATGCCATGTAAACTTGATGCTACAGAGAGATCCATGCTTATTTTGAGATACTTCAGTAAGGATGTTTTGTACATATGCTTATGAGCTATCCATTCATGCCCCTGGTTGCATTTATAGCTTGCTGTAGATTGTTCATATCTTGCTCCAAAGTTGCTAAATAATGTTGCTGTCAGCCTGTTAACATGAAGTTCAGTTTTGCCATGTGATTTCCTAGTGATACATGAACCCTATGATCATGCTCTTGCCATGCTTAGCTTCATAAACATGTCTTCTTAGTGTTGGTTGCCTTGCCATGCCATGTATTGATCTGTGGTGAGTGGTTCAAGCTCACCAACATGCCTACTTATTGTTGTTCCTGCCATGTATGAATCTGTCATATAACTTGCCATGTTTACATGGGTGCCATCATATTTTCTGTTCCTTTTGGCTCTTGGTCAGTAAGGGACTTTTGTTCTATGCAATTAGTAGATTCATGCCATGCCTTTGTTTGCCATGATAAGTTCCTGTAACATGCTGTTTGATAGCTCTAAACATTGCAACCTGATGTTATTTCTGCTAATGACTGAAACTCTTATTATTTGCAATCTTGCCATGTGTTTTGGAGCATGTTCTAGTGATTTCTGGAGATAGCTCAGTGTTCATGTTTTGTTATGCTTTACCTGTACTTCATGCCCATGCCTTTTGTTATTACGTTGAGATGCTGTAGCTTGTTGTTTTGGTGCTTGCAATATGCCTACTTGCTGTTTTGGACAGATTGTTGCTATAACTTGTATAGAGTGAATGTGTTGCACCGTTGCTCCGTTTTGAGTGTGCTCTATATGAAACTTACTTGATTTTGCATGTAGTTTCATATTATCATGTTGCATCCATGTTTTGAGGTGTTTGCTTGATGTTTGTATGCATTTTGCATCAATGCCATGCTTAACTTGTTTTGCTCATATCGTCTAGACTGTAGCTCCGAATTAAATGAACTTTATATGTAACTTGACTAGAATTTCGTGTAGATCATCTTGGTGCATCTTAACTTGCTGTTTAACAACTTGAATATAAGGTTTAATCAGATCTGGACCAATTTCGAAATATGCATATGAGGACTTATCGGAATTGTTATATGTTGTTACCGGCCTCATTTAAACTTGCTTTGATGTGTTGCTCTTGTATCATATAGCCTTGTCATGCATCATACTTGTTTGTGCATCATGTCTTGTCCATGTGTGGTGTGTTTACCATGTTGTGTGCTTCTTCTCGATAGTTCCCGTTTTGTTGTGATCGTGAGGATTCGTTCGTCTACGTTTGGTTCGTCTTCCTGGCTTCATCTTCTTCATGGACTCGTTCTTCTTCCTTGCGGGATTTCAGGCAAGATGACCGCTACCCTGGATCTCACTACTATCATTGCTATGCTAGTTGCTTCGTTCGATCGCTATGCTGCGGTACCTATCATTTGCTCGTCAAGCCTCCAAAATTGCCATGAACCTCTAACCTTTGACACCCTTCCTAGCAAACCGTTGCTTGGCTATGTTACCGCTTTGCTCAGCCCCTCTTATAGCGTTGTTAGTTGCAGGTGAAGTTGAAGATTGCTCCATGGTGAACAGGGTTATGTTGGGATATCACAATATCTCTTATATTATTAATGCATCTATATACTTGGTAAAGGGTGGAAGACTCGGCCTTATGCCTGGTGTTTTGTTCCACTCTTGTCGCCCTAGTTTCCGTCATACCAGTGTTATGTTCCCGGATTTTGCGTTCCTTACGCGGTCGGGTGATTTATGGGACCCCCTTGACAGTTCGCTTTGAATAAAACTCCTCTAGCAAGGCCCAACCTTGGTTTTACCATTTGCCTCACCACCACCTACATTTCCCTTGGGAGTAATTAACCCGAGGGTCATCTTTATTATAGCCCCCCCCGTGCCAGTGCTTGTCTAAGTGTTGGTCCGAACTGAGCTGCCTGCGGGGCCACCTCGGGGCAACTTGAGGGTTGGTTTTACTCGTAGCTAGTCTCATCCGGTGTTGCCCTGAGAACGAGATATGTGCAGCTCCTATCAGGATTGTCGGCGCATCAGGCGGCTTTGCTGGTCTTGTTTTACCATTGTCAAAATGTCTTGTAAACTGGGATTCCGAGTCTGATCGGGTCTTCCTGGGAGAAGGTATATCCTTCGTTGATCGCGAGAGCTTATCATGGGCTAAGTTGGGACACCCCTGCAGGGTTTAAACTTTCAAAAGCCGTGCCCGCGGTTATGGGCAGATGGGAATTTGTTAATGTCTGGTTGTAGATAACTTGACACCAGATCCGAATTAAAACGCATCAACCGCGTGTGTAGCCATGATGGTCTCTTCTCGGTGGAGTCCGGGAAGTGAACACGGTTTCTGGGTTATGTTTGACGTAAGTAGGTGTTCAGGATCACCTCTTGATCATTGCTAGCTTCACGACCATTCCGCTTATTCTCTTCTCACTCTTATTTGCGTATGTTAGCCACCATATATGCTTAGTCGCTGCTGCAACCTCACCACTTTACCCCTTCCTTTCCCATTAAGCTTTGCTAGTCTTGAAACCCATGGTAATGGGATTGCTGAGTCCTCGTGGCTCACAGATTACTACAACAACAGTTGCAGGTACAGGTTTTGCGATGATCATGACGTGAGAGCGATGTTTGCTTGTTTTGGAGTTCTTCTTCTGCTTCTTCTTCGATCAGGGGATAGGTTCTAGGTCGGCAGCCTGGGCTAGCAGGGTGGATGTCGTTTGAGTTTCTGTTTGTGTTTCATCCATAGTCGGATGTTGTTCTTACGTATGATGTATTGTTCTATTCGTGTGGCATTGTATGCCTCTTGTATGTATCCCCACCTATTATCTAATGTTGATGTAATGATATCCACCTTGCAAAAGCGTTTCAATATGCGGGTCTATCCTTGGTGGGACCTTCGAGTTCCTTTTGGATAGGGTCGCATATTGGGCGTGACAAGTTGGTATCAGAGCCTCGACCGACCTTAGGAGCCCCCCTCGTTTGATCGTGTAGTTTGGCCGTTGTTGAGTCTAGAAGAAAACTGTTTTCTGAGTCTAGTTATATCGGAGAGTAGGATTTCTTTTTACTCCTCAGCCCCTTCGTCGCTCTGGTCAGGAATCTTGACGTAGGTGTTCTGAATTACTCCTCTTCCCCTTCAAATTTTTCTTGAGGATCACGCAGTTAGTTATTCGTTTGTTGGTTCTCAGCTCTTTTATCCGGTGCATTTCTCGTCAAGTTGACTCGAGCCTCTTCTTCTTCGCCAAGTTCAATCCTCAGTTGTTTTCTTTTCCCACCCGCCCACCCTTCTTCCTCTCGGAGCCGGAGTCCGTAATCGAGTATCCATCCTACTCGTGCGAAGTCTTTGCTTTCTTTCCTCAATTATTTCAACCAGTGTTTTCTCTTCAAGTTATTCGCCGGTTTCCCCTTCCAAGTTGCCTTTGTTTTTCCCGCCCTACCACCCCTTTTCTTCCCGCAGTCTGAGCATCTATTCGAGAAGCTATTTCTTTCATGCGGAGCCTCTTCAGTCTTCCCTCAATTATTTCAACCGGTGAATTCTCATCTCGTTCGTCATTCTTCATCTCTTTTTCTTTTCCGGTGGATTCAATTCAAGTTTTTCGGTAGTGATTATATTCTTTCCTCGGCTCAAATGTTTTCCCCTTGCTCGTTTGCCTCTCGCCAGTTTATCCTTCCGGAGTGTTCAAGACATCTCAGGAGATTCGTCTGTGTTCCACCTAATTCGAGGTTGTCACCTCATTCAAATATTTCAATTGTTCTGTTGCATCATCTATGTTTTCAACAATCCTTTTCAATGGTGTTTTCTTTTAATGGGCCCTAACCCACAGGTCTTTTTCCAGGATCTTACCTGAGTCTTCTAATTATTCCGGAGCCATTCCTATTTCTTTTCAAGTGTGACGTAAGAATGGATTCCATCAGTCACATGCCTTGTCAAGATCGATTTCAAATCATTTTCATGATTGGCTCAACCTCTTCGTTTCTTTCATTCTGCCGGAGTATCTCAGTAATTTTTGATGGTGTTTTCCGTCGTCATTTGAAGACCGAAGAAGAGTTTTTCCTCTAAATCTTGCCCGTTCTCCCGAAGTTTCGTGGTTCTAGCTTCATGTTATCCTCTCATATTATTTCAGTTTGTTAGATATTCTTTCTTACCCATCCGGAGTATTTTAGGAGTTGATTTCTTTTCATTTCACCGGAGACCATCATTCCAGTTATCGTTCTCTATTTATCTCGGTGCTTCCTTCAAGTGTTCTTTAATCAGCTCGAGTTCTTCTAGTTCTCTGGCATCTAAATCCCCTCTAGCTTATTTGTTCTTCTAATTCTTCCCAGCGATTCTTTCATCAGTCATTTTCGAATTCTCATGGTGGTTCCTTCAGACTCCTTTCCTTTGGTTATCATATTAATTCATTCGTTCTTTCCAATCCTACCGGTGGTTCATGAAGACCTTCTCAAGTTTGTGATATGCCACTTCTCAATCCTTTTCAAGAAGAATAAGTAATATGCAAAAATCAATGTCATCAATTTAATTTGATGAAGGATAAGCATACAATAAATCTTATTCTTATTTCCTCAAAGTGAGTAATCTTTTCCTTCAGAGTTTGTTCTTGAAGAATAAATTCTAGTTCCAAGTGTTTTCATTTTTCTTTTTCGGAGTTCCAAGTTTTTCCTTAGTGATCTCATCTCGAAACTCCATCTGAATCATCACAACGCTCATCTTATTCTTTCATCCTTCATTCTATCTCACCATCCTTTTGTCACCGGAGTTCTTCATGGTGGTTCTTCATGATTTAATTCTTTCTCCAAAGAGTTCATCAAGATCCTAATCGAAAGAGCTCAAGTATCTTCTTCTTGCTTCCCGAGGTGCTAACTCTTTCAATTCTACCGGAGACTTTGCGTTGTTCATCTCACCAAGTGCCATCCCATCTTGGAGTTCGTGTTCTATTCCTTTCATTTTTAGTCGGAGTGCTGCCTAATTCCTTTCAGTCTTATTCGTTTCTTATCTCGTTCTAACCGGAGTGGTTTCATAGTCTATCTGATTCCGTGAGCTTTCGATTCTCGTCATTCTCGTCGTTCCTCTCTTCTTCTAGAGTGCTCTCGATTCTTTGCTTCTTCTCTTGAGTTCTTGTTTCAACTCATCCCTTTTCCCTTCCGTCTCGGTCCTAAGATCTCGGGACGAGATCTCTTGTTAGTGGAGGAGTGTTGTAACGCCCCAGATTCGTTGCGCCAGGTGTCCGCCAGTTATTCGTCGTTGTTGCCATGTCATTTGCTTGCGTGTCACATTTTGCCATGTCATCATGTGCATTTCATTTCGCATACGTGTTCGTCTTATGCATCCGAGCATTTTCCCCGTTGTCCGTTTTGCAATCCGGCACTCCTATGTCCTCCGACGTTCCCCTTTTGTCTCTCATTGTGAGTGGGTGTCAAACTTTCTCGGAATGGCCCGAGCTTTGCCAAGCGGCCTTGGTATAGCACCGGTAGACCGCCTGTCAAGTTTCGTGCCATTTGGAGGTCCTTTGGTACCCCAACGGTTAACCGGGTAGCCGTAAAGCCCTCTTTTGTTGCAGCCCAACACCCCTTCCAAAGTGGCCCAAAACCCAGCAAACTCCCCCCCATGCTCTCGGTCGTTCGATCACGATCGTGTGGGCGAAAACCGCACCTCATTTGGACTCTCCTAGCTACCTCTACCTATAAATATGTGCACCCCTCCTCTAATCCCGGATCCAAACCCTAAAAATCGCCCTCCGCCGCCACCGGACACGTCCGCCGCCACCGGACGAAATCGCCGCCGCCCCCGCAGCCACTGGCGCCGCGCCACGTGGCCCTGCTCCACCGTGCCCCGCCGCCGGCCCACCGAGGCCCACTTCCGGCCCCCGCCGGGCCCGAACCGGGCCGCGCCCC
>NC_057804.1:475652322-475718305 GCF_018294505.1 Triticum aestivum
GCCGTGCGCCAGATTCTCCGTCGCCGCGCCCTCCCACGCCTCCACCATCGGCGCCGGTGCCACCCTGCCCCTCGCCCCGCCGGACTCGTCCCCTGGGCCGAAGCTCCGCGCCGGAGTCCGCGCTGCCGCCCGGCCACCTCGCCGGCCGGAGTTCGTCTCGCCGGAGAGCAGTGTCGCCCCGCCTCCCTGTCCGCAGCCGCGTCTGGATCCGGCCGGTCCGGGCCAGATCCACCCCCACGCCGGCCTCCTCCGTCCTTCCGGCGCCCCCACGTCCTTCTCCGGTCAACTCCGGCGAAGTTCCAGCGAGATCCACCGCCACATCGTTATCCGTGCAGATCTGATGGTTGCCCCCGTTTTCACTAAGTCCCTGTATTTTGACATTATCATGCCATGTTCATCGTATCATATCTCCATGCATACTGCTCTGTTTCGTGCGTGTTATATGTCAAATTGTTTGTCTCGACGAGTACTTCATTTCATTCCATTGCATCATGTTCATTTGAGGTCATCTTGATGCCTGAATCATCATTGCAAGAGTGCATGTTGCTGTTAATCTGCTGAAACTGTTATAACATGCTCATTTGTCATTTTTGCCATCTTTGATGTGTGCATCCTATGAGGTTGATGTCTACATGTGTTTTGATCTATGCCATGCCATCTTTCCAGAGGTGTATGCCATGTATTTTTGTGATCAATGTGGTGACTAGCACAAGCATGTAAACTAGGCCTCGTGATGTTGCTGATTTCAGTCCCTGTTCTGCTGTTATTTTTATGCCATGTAAACTTGATGCTACAGAGAGATCCATGCTTATTTTGAGATACTTCAGTAAGGATGTTTTGTACATATGGTTATGAGCTATCCATTCATGCCCCTGGTTGCATTTATAGCTTGCTGTAGATTGTTCATATCTTGCTCCAAAGTTGCTAAATGATGTTGCTATCAGCCTATTAACATGAAGTTCAGTTTTGCCATGTGATTTCCTAGTGATACATGAACCCTATGATCATGCTCTTGCCATGCTTAGCTTCATAAACATGTCTTATTACTGTTGGTTGCCTTGCCATGCCATGTATTGCTCTGTGGTGAGTGGTTCAAGCTCACCAACATGCCTACTTATTGTTGTTCCTGCAATGTATGAATCTGTCATATAACTTGCCATGTTTACATGGGTGCCATCATATTTTCTGTTCCTTTTGGCTCTTGGCTAGTAAGGGACTTTTGTTCTATGCAATTAGTAGATTCATGCCATGCCTTTGTTTGCCATGATAAGTTCCTATAACATGCTGTTTGATAGCTCTAAACATTGCAACCTGATGTTATTTCTGCTAATGACTGAAACTGTTATTATTTGCAATCTTGCCATGTGTTTTGGAGCATGTTCTAGTGATTTCTGGAGATAGCTCAGTGTTCATGTTTTGTTATGCTTTACCTGTACTTCATGCCCATGCCTTTTGTTATTACGTTGAGATGCTGTAGCTTGTTGTTTTGGTGCTTGCAATATGCCTACTTGCTGTTTTGGACAGATTGTTGCTATAACTTGTATAGAGTGAATGTGTTGCACCGTTGCTCCGTTTTGAGTGTGCTCTATATGAATCTTGCTTGATTTTGCATGTAGTTTCATATTATCATGTTGCATTCATGTTTTGAGGTGTTTGCTAGATGTTTGTATGCATTTTGCATCAATGCCATGCTTAACTTGTTTTGCTCATATCTTCTAGACCGTAGCTCCGAATTAAATGAACTTTATATGTAACTTGACTAGAATTTCGTGTAGATCATCTTGGTGCATCTTAACTTGCTGTTTAACAACTTGAATATAAGGTTTAATCAGATCTGGACCAATTTCGAAATATGCATATGAGGACTTACCAGAATTGTTATATGTTGTTACCGGCCTCATTTAAACTTGCTTTGATGTGTTGCTCTTGTATGCATCATCTCTTGCCATGAGTAGCTTCATATAGCCTTGTCATGCATCATACTTGTTTGTGCATCATGTCTTGTCCATGTGTGGTGTGTTTACCATGTTGTGTGCTTCTTCTCGATAGTTCCCGTTTCGTTGCGATCGTGAGGATTCGTTCGTCTACGTTTGGTTCGTCTTCCTGGCTTCATCTTCTTCATGGACTCGTTCTTCTTCCTTGCGGGATTTCAGGCAAGATGACCGCTACCCTGGATCTCACTACTATCATTGCTACGCTAGTTGCTTCGTTCTATCACTATGCTGCGTTACCTATCATTTGCTCGTCAAGCCTCCCAAATTGCCATGAACCTCTAACCTTTGACACCCTTCCTAGAAAACGATTGTTTGGCTATGTTACCAGTTTGCTCAGAGCCTCTTATAGCGTTGTTAGTTGAAGGTGAAGTTGAAGATTGCTCCATGGTGAACAGGGTTATGTTGGGATATCACAATATCTCTTATATTATTAATGCATCTATATACTTGGTAAAGGGTGGAAGACTCGGCCTTATGCCTGGTGTTTTGTTCCACTCTTGCCGCCCTAGTTTCCATCATACCGGTGTTATGTTCCCGGATTTTGCGTTCCTTACGCGGTCGGGTGATTTATGGGACCCCCTTGACAGTTCGCTTTGAATAAAACTCCTCTAGCAAGGCCCAACCTTGGTTTTACCATTTGCCTCACCACCACCTACATTTCCCTTGGGAGTAATTAACCCGAGGGTCATCTTTATTATAGCCCCCCCCGGGCCAGTGCTTGTCTAAGTGTTGGTCCGAACTGAGCTGCTTGCGGGGCCACCTCGGGGCAACTTGAGGGTTGGTTTTACTCGTAGCTAGTCTCATCCGGTGTTGCCCTGAGAACGAGATATGTGCAGCTCCTATCGGGATTGTCGGCGCATCGGGCGGCTTTGCTGGTCTTGTTTTACCATTGTCGAAATGTCTTGTAAACCGGGATTCCGAGTCTGACCGGGTCTTCCTGGGAGAAGGTATATCCTTCGTTGATCGCGAGAGCTTATCATGGGCTAAGTTGGGACACCCCTACAGGGTTTAAACTTTCGTAAGCCGTGCCCGCGGTTATGGGCAGATGGGAATTTGTTAATGTCCGGTTGTAGATAACTTGACACCAGATCTGAATTAAAACACATCAACCGCGTGTGTAGCCGTGATGGTCTCTTCTCGGCGGAGTCCGGGAAGTGAACACGGTTTCTGGGTTATGTTTGACGTAAGTAGGTGTTCAGGATCACCTCTTGATCATTGCTAGCTTCACGACCATTCCGCTTGTTCTCTTCTCGCTCTTATTTGCGTATGTTAGCCACCATATATGCTTAGTCTCTGCTGCAACCTCACCACTTTACCCCTTCCTTTCACATTAAGCTTTGCTAGTCTTGATACCCATGGTAATGGGATTGCTGAGTCCTCGTGGCTCACAGATTACTACAACAACAGTTGCAGGTACAGGTTTTGCAATGATCATGACGTGAGAGCGATGTTTGCTTGTTTTGGAGTTCTTCTTCTGCTTCTTCTTCGATCAGGGGATAGGTTCCAGGTTGGCAGCCTGGGCTAGCAGGGTGGATGTCGTTTGAGTTTCTGTTTGTGTTTCATCCGTAGTCGGATGTCGTTCTTACGTATGATGTATTGTTGTATTTGTGTGGCATTGTATGCCTCTTGTATGTATCCCCACCTATTATGTAATGTTGATGTAATGATATCCACCTTGCAAAAGCGTTTCAATATGCGGGTCTATCCTTGGTGGGACCTTCGAGTTCCTTTTGGATAGGGTAGCATATTGGGCGTGACAAAGGTAAATGCAAGATTTATTACTAAACAGGAGCAAAAACAAAAGACATAAAGAAAATTGGGTTGCCTCCCAACTAGCGCTATCGTTTAACGCCCCTAGCTAGGCATAAAAGCAAAGATAGATCTAAGTAGTGTCATCTTTGGCACTAAATTCATAAGTAGCACGCATGATAGATTCATAAGGTAATTTGACTTTCTTTCTTGGAAAGTGCTCCATGCCTTTTTTAAGGGAAATTGGAATCTAATATTCCCTTCCTTCATATCAATAATCGCATCAATCGTTCTAAGGAAAGGTCTACCAAGAATAATAGGGCAAGAAAGATTGCAATCTATATCAAGAACGATAAAATCTACGGGCACCAAATTTCTATTTTCAATAATAAGAACATCATTGATCCTTCCTATTGGCTTTTTAATGGTGGATCCGCAAGGTGCAAATTTAAAGAGCAATCATCAAGATCATGGAAACCTAGAATATCACATAAAGTTTTCGGAATTGTGGAAACACTAGCACCCAAATCACATAAAGAAAAACACTCATAATCTTTAATTCTAATCTTTATAGTAGGTTCCCACTCATCATTAAGTTTTCTAGGTATAGAAACTTCCAAATTAAGTTTTTTACCATAAGATTGCATCAAGGCATCAACGATATGTTTGGTAAAAGCTTTATTTTGACTATAAGCATGAGGAGAATTAACAACAGATTGCAACAAGGAAATAAAACCTTTTAAAGAGCAATTATCATAATCAAATTCCTTGAAATCCGAGATAGAAGGTTCAATATTATTAGAGGTTGAGGATTCTCCAATCTCACTTTTACCAAATTTAGCATTAAGATCTAAAGATTCCGAATTCTTGGGACACCTTCTAGGCAAAGTTGATTCATCATCAGTCCCATAATCATCAAAATTCATATTGCAAAACATAGATCTAATAGGAGACGCATCAATAACTTTAAGATCCTCATCATTATTTTCACGGAAACTAGAAGAACACGTTTTTATAAAGCTATCTCTTTTAGCACGCAATTTAGCGGTTCTTTCCTTACACTCATCAATGGAAATTCTCATTACTTTGAGGGACTCATTGATATCATGCTTAGGAGGAGAAGATCTAAGTTTAAAAGAATCAACATCAAGCGAAAGTCTATTAACGTTCCTAGCCAAATCATCAACTTTGAGCAATTTTTCTTCAAGCAAAGCATTAAAATTCTTTTGAGAAATCGTAAATTCTTTCACACTATTATCAAAATTAGAGGGCATCTTATTAAAATTACCATAAGAATTATTGTAGGAATTTCCATAATTATTAGAGGAATTACTAGGGAACGGTCTAGCATTAAAGTTTCCTCTATAAGCATTGTTTCCAAAACTATTCCTACCAACAAAATTCACATCCATAGATTCATTATTATTCTCAATCAAAGAAGACAAAGGCATATCATTGGGATCAAGAGGAGTATTTTTAGTAGCAAACATCTTCATAAGTTCATCCATCTTTCCACTCAAAACATTGATTTCTTCTATAGCATGCACTTTTTTTACTAGAAGATCTTTCGGTGTGCCATTGATAATAATTAGCCATAATATTATCAAGTAGTTTTGTAGCATCTCCTAACGTAATTTCCATAAACGTGCCTCCCGCGGCCGAATCTAAGAGATTTCTAGAAGCAAAGTTCAAACCGACATAAATTTTTTGTATGATCATCCATAAATTCAAACCATGAGTAGGACAATTGTGAAGCATCAATTTCATTCTTTCCCAAGATTGGGCAACATGCTCATGATCAAGTTGTTTAAAATTCATAATATCGTTCCTAAGAGTGATGATCTTAGCGGGAGGAAAATACTTAGAGATAAAAGCATCTTTGCACTTGTTTCAAGAATCAATACTTTTTTTAGGCAAAGACGAAAACCAAACTTTAGCACAATCTCTATGTGAAAACGGAAATAACTTCAATTTGACAATATTGTTATCCGTATCTTTCTTCTTTTGCATATCACACAAATCAACAAAGTTGTTTAGATGAGTAGCGGCATCTTCACTAGGAAGGCCGGCGAATTGATCTTTCATAACAAGATTCAACAAAGCAGTATTGATTTCACAAGACTCAACATCATTAAGAGGAGCAATCGGAGTACTAAGGAAATCATTATTATTGGTATTTGAGAAATCACACAATTTGGTATTATCGTGCGCCATGGCAACAATTAATCCAACACACAAGCAAACAGAAAAAGGCAAGCAAAAGAGAGAGGAGGAGATTGGGAAAGAGAGGGCGAATAAAACGGCAAGGGTGAAGTGGGGGAGAGGAAAACAAGAGACAAATGGCAAATAATGTAAATGCGAGGGAGATGGGTTTGTGATGGGTACTTGGTATGTCTTGACTTGAGCGAAGACCTCCCCAGCAGCTGTTGGAAATATGCCCTAGAGGCAATAATAAAATGGTTATTATTATATTTCCTTGTTCATGATAATTGTGTATTGTTCATGCTATAATTGTATTAACTGGAAACCGTAATACATGTGTGAATACATAGACCACAACATGTCCCTAGTGAGCCTCTAATTGACTAGCTCGTTGATCAATAGATGGTTATGGTTTCCTGACCATGGACATTGGATGTCATTGATAACGGGATCACATCATTAGGAGAATGATGTGATGGACAAGACCCAATCCTAAGCATAGCACAAGATCGTGTAGTTCGTTTGCTAAAAGCTTTTCTAATGTAAAGTATCATTTCCTTAGACCATGAGATTGTGCAACTCCCGGATACCGTAGGAATGCTTTGGGTGTGCCAAACGTCACAACGTAACTGGGTGGCTATAAAGGTGCACTACGGGTATCTCCGAAAGTGTCTGTTGGGTTGGCACGAATCGAGACTGGGATTTGTCACTCCGTGTGACGGAGAGGTATCTCTGGGCCCACTCGGTAATGCATCATCATAATGATCTCAATGTGACTAAGTAGTTATTCACGGGATCATGCATTATGGAACGAGTAAAGTGACTTGCCGGTAACGAGATTGAACGAGGTATTGGGATACCGACGATCGAATCTCGGGCAAGTAACGTACCGATTGACAAAGGGAATTGTATACGGGATTGCTTGAATCCTTGACATCGTGGTTCATCCGATGAGATCATTGTGGAACATGTGGGAGCCAACATGGGTATCCAGATCCCGCTGTTGGTTATTGGCCAGAGAGCTGTCTCGGTCATGTCTGCATGATTCCCGAACCCGTAGGGTCTACACACTTAAGGTTCGGTGACGCTAGAGTTGTTATGGGAATTAGTGTGCAGTTACCGAATGTTGTTCGAAGTCTCGGATGAGATCCCGGACGTCACGAGGAGTTCCCGAATGGTCCGGAGGTAAAGATTTATATATGGAAAGTCCTATTTTGGCCACCGGAAAATGTTTGGGATTTTTCGATATTGTACCGGGAAGGTTCTAGAAGGTTCCGGAGTGGGGCCCACCTGCATAGGGGACCCACATGAACGTGGGTAGTGGGGGCAAGGCCCCACACCCCTGGTCAAGGCGCAACAAGATGCCCCCTTAGAAGGAATAAGATCATATCCCGAAGGGATAAGATCAAGATCCCTAAAAAGGGGGGATAACAATCGGTGGGGAAGGAAATGATGGGATTTCTTTCCTCCCACCTTTGCCAACGCCCCAATGGACTTGGAGGGTAAGAAACCAGCCCCCTCCACCCCTATATATAGTGGGGAGGCACATGGGAACTTTACCCCTTGCCCCTGGCGCAGCCCTCTCCCTCCCCAACACCTCCTCCTCCTCCGTAGTGCTTGGCGAAGCTCTGCCGGAGAACTGCAAGCTCCACCACCACGCCATCATGCTGCCGGAGCTCTCCCTCAACTTCTCCTCTCCCCTTGCTGGATCAAGAAGGAGGAGACGTCTCCGGGCTGTACGTGTGTTGAACGCAGAGGCACCGTTGTTCGGTGCTTAGATCGGATTCGGCCGCGATCTGAATCGCTTAGTGAATGACTCCACCGACCGCGTTCTTGCAACGCTTCTGCATCGCGATCTTCAAGGGTATGAAGATGCACTCCCCTCTCTCTCATTGCTAGTCTCTCCATAGATTGATCTTGGTGATGCGTAGAAAATTTTGAATTTCTGCTACATTCCCCAACAGTGGCATCATGAACTAGGTCTATTGCGTAGATTCTATGCACGAGTAGAACACAAGTAGTTGTGGGTGTTGGTTTGTTCAATTTGCTTACCGTTACTAGTCCTATCTTGATTCGGCGGCATCGTGGGATGAAGCGGCCCGGACCAACCTTACACGTACGCTTACGTGAGACAGGTTCCACCGACTGACATGCACTTGTTGCATAAGGTGGCTAGAGGGTGCCAGTCTCTCCCACTTTAGTCGGATCGGATTTGATGAAAAGGGTCCTTTGAAGGGTAAATAGCAATTGGCATATCACATTGTGGTTTTGGCGTAGGTAAGAAACGTTCTTGCTAGAAACCTATAGCAGCCACGTAAAAAACTTGCAACAACAATTAGAGGACGTCTAACTTGTTTTTGCAGCATATGCCGTGTGATGTGATATGGCCAAGAAGGATGTGATGAATGAAATATATGTGATGTATGAGATTGATCATATTCTTGTAATAGGAATCACGACTTGCATGTCGATGAGTATGAAAACCGGCAGGAGCCATAGGAGTTGTCTTTATTTATTGTATGACCTGCGTGTCACTGAATAACACCATGTAATTACTTTACTTCATTGCTAAACCGTTAGCCATAGTAGTAGAAGTAATAGTTGGCGAGACAACTTCATGGAGACACGATGATGGAGATCATGGTGTCATGCCGGTGACGATGATGATCATGGAGCCCTGAAGATGGAGATCAAAAGGAGCAAAATGATATTGGCCATATCATGTCACTATTTGATTGCATGTGATGTTTATCATGTTTATGCATCTTATTTGCTTAGAACGAAGGTAGCATAAATAAGATGATCCCTCACGAAAATTTCAAGAAAGTGTCCCCCCTAACTGTGCACCGTTGAGAAGGTTCGTTGTTTCGAAGCACCACGTGATGATCGGGTGTGATAGATTCTAACGTTCGAATACAACGGGTGTAAGCCAGATTTACACAAGCAAAACACTTAGGTTGACTTGACGAGCCTAGCATGTACAGACATGGCCTCGGAACACAAGAGACCGAAAGGTCGAACATGAGCCGTATAGCAGATACGATCAACATGAAGATGTTCACCGATGATGACTAGTCCGTCTCATGTGATGATCGGACACGGCCTAGTTGACCCGGATCATGTATCACTTAGATGACTAGAGGGATGTCCATCTGAGTGGGAGTTCATTAAATTAGATGAACTTAATTATCATGAACATAGCCAAAAGGTCTTTGCAAATTATGTCGTAACTTGCGCTTTAGTTCTACTGTTTTAGATATGTTCCTAGAGAAAATTTAGTTGAAAGTTGATAGTAGAAATTATGCGAACTAGGTCCATAAACTGAGGATTGTCCTCATTGCTATGCAGAAGGCTTATGTCCTTAATGCACCGCTCAGTGTGCTGAACCTCGAACATCATCTGTGGATGTTGCGAACATCTGACACACACGTTTTGATGACCACATGGTAGTTCAGTAATGTTAAACGGTTTAGAATTGAGGCGCCGCAGATGATTTGAAACGTCGCGGAACATATGAGATGTTCAAAGGGATGAAATTGGGATTTCAGTCTCATGCCCATGTCAAGAGGTATGAGACCTCTGACGAGTTTCTTAAGCCTGCAAACTAAGGGAGAAAATCTCAATCGTTGAGCATGTGCTCAGATTGTCTGAGTACTACAATCACTTGAATCGAGTGGGAGTTAATCTTCCTTAAGAGATAGTGATGGTTCTCCAAAGTCATTGCCACCAAGCTACTAGAGCTTCGTGATGAACTATAACATATCAGGGATAGACATGATGATCCTTGAGCTATTCGCGATGTTTGACACCGCGAAAGTAGAAATCAAGAAGGAGCATCAATTGTTGATGGTTAGTGAAACCACTAGTTTCAAGAAGGGCAAGGGCAAGAAGGGATACTTCATGAAATGGCAAATCAGTTGCTGCTCCAGTGAAGGATTCCAAAGTTTGAACCCAAACTCGAGACTAAGTGCTTCTGTAATGAGGGGAACGATCACTGAAGCAGGACTACCCTAGATACTTGGTAGATGAGAAGGCTGGCAAGGTTGACAGAAGTATATTGGATATACATTATATTAATGTGTACTTTACTAGTACTCCTAGTAGCACCAGGGTAATAGATACCGGTTCGGTTTCTAAGTGTTAGTAACTCAAAATAAAAGGCTACGGAATAAACGGAGACTAGCTGAAGGCGAGGTGACGATATGTGTTGGAAGTATTTCCAAGGTTGATGTTATCAAACATCGCACGCTCCCTCTACCATCGAGATTGGTGTTAAACCTAAATAATTGTTATTTGGTGTTTGCGTTGAGCATAAACATGATTGGATTATGTTTATCGCAATACGGTTATTCATTTATGGAGAATAATGGTTACTCTGTTTATTTGAATAATACCTTCAACGGTCTTGCACCTAAAATGAATGGTTTATTGAATCTGGATCGTAGTGATACACATGTTCGTGCCAAAAGATATAAGATAGTAATGATAGTACCACATACTTGTGGCACCGCCACTGAAGTCATATTGGTATAAAACGCATGAAGAAGCTCCATACTGATGGATCTTTGGACTCACTTGTTTTTGAAAAGATTGAGACATGTGAACCACGTCTATTGGTATATACGCATGAAGAAACTCCATGCAGACGGATCGTTTGGACTCACTTGTTTTTGAATCACTTGAGACATGCAAATCATACCACATGGGCAAGATGACTGAAAGGCCTCGTTTTCAGTGAGATGGAACAAGAGAGCAACTTGTTGGAAGTAATACATTTGATGTGTGCAATCCAATGAGTGTTGAGACACGAAGTGAATATCATTATGCTCTTACTTCACAGATGATTTGAGTAGATTCTTAGTATATTTACTTAATGAAACACAAATCTGAATTATTGAAAGGTTCAAGTAATTTTAGAGTGAAGTTGAAGATCGTCGTGACAAGAGGATAAAATGTCTGTGATATGATCATAGAGATAAATATCTGAGTTACGAGTTTGGCACACAATTAAGACACTGTGGAAATTGTTTCACAACTAATACTGCCTGGAACACCATAGTGTGATGGTGTGTCCGAACATCGTAACTGCACCCTATTGGATATGGTGCATACCATGATGTCTCTTATCGAATTAACACTATCATTTATGGGTTAGGCATTAGACACAACCGCATTCACTTTAATAGGGCACCACACAATTCCATTAAGATGACACCGTATGAACTATGGTTTAGAGAAACCTAAGCTGTCATTTCTTATAAAGTTTGGGGCTGCGATGCTTATGTGAAAAGGTTTCAGGCTGATAAGCTCGAACCCAAAGCGGATAAATGCATCTTCATAGGACACCCAAAAATAGTTGGGTATACCTCTTGTCTCAGATCCGGAAGCAAAAGGGATTGTTTCTAGAATCGGGTCCTTTCTCGAGGAAAAGTTTCTCTCAAAAGAATTGAGTGGGAGGATGGAGGAGACTTGATGAGGTTATTGAACCGTCACTTCAACTAGTGTGTAGCAGGGCACAGGAAGTTGTCCTTGTGGCGCCTACACCAGTTGAAGTGGAAGCTGATGATAGTGATCATGAAACTTTGGATCAACTCACTACCAAACCTCGTAGGTCAACAAGGACGCGTACTTCTTCAAAGTGGTGTGGTAATCCTGTCTCGAAGGTCATGTTGCTAGACAACAATGAACCTACGAGCTATGAAGAAGCGATGGTAGGCCCCAATTCCGACAAATGGCTCGAGGCCATAAAATCCGAGAGAGGATCCATGTATGAAACCAAAGTATAGACTTTGGAAGAACTACTTCATGGTCGTAAGGCTGTTGGGTACAAATGGATTTTAAAAGGAAGACGGACAATGATGGTAAGTATCACCATTAAGAAAGCTCGACTTGTCGCTAAGATGTTTTCCGACAAGTTCAAGGAGTTGACTACAATGAGATTTTCTCACTCGTAGCGATGCTAAGAGTCTATTGGAATTATAGTAGCAGTTACTGCATTATTTATGAAATCTTGCAGATAAGATGTCAAAACATTGTTTCCTCGACGATTTTCTTGAGGAAAGGTTGTATGTGATACAACCAGAAGGTTTTGTTAATCCTGAAAAATGCTAACAAGTATGCAAAGCTCCAGTAATCCTTCTAAGGACTAGAGTAAGCATCTCGGAGTTGGAATATACGCTTTGATGAGATGATCAAAGATTTTGGGTTTATACAAAGTTTATGAGAAACTTGTATTTCCAAAGAAGTGAGTGGGAGCACTATATCATTTCTGATGCGTATATGTTGTTAACATATTGTTGATCAAAACTGCTGTAGAATTTCTAGGAAGCATATAGGGTTATTTGAAAAATGTTTTTCAATGGAAAACCTAGATTAGGCTACTTGAACAATGAGCATCAAGATCTATAAGGATAGATCAAAATGCTTAATAGTACTTTCAAATGAACACATATCGTGAGAAGATTTTGAAGGAGTTCAAAATAGATCGGCAAAGAAGGAGTTCTTGGCTGTAAGGTGTGAGTATTGAGTAAGACTCAAGACCTGACCATGGCAGAAGAGAGAGAAAGGACGAAGGTCATCCCCTATGCTTTAGACATAGGCTCCACAATATGCTATGCTGTGTACCGCACCTAAAGTGTGCCTTGCCATGAGTCATTCAAGGGGTACAAATGTGATCCAGGAATGGATCACAGCACAATGGTCAAGGTTATCCTTAGTAACTAGTGGGCCAAGGAATTTTCTCGATAATGGAGGTGGTAAAAGAGTTCGTCGTAAAGGGTTACGCCGATGCAAACTTTGACACTAATCTGGATGACTCTAAGTAGTAGACCGGATTCGTATAGTAGAGCAGTTATCGGAATACTTCTAAATAGCGCGTGGTAGCTGCATCTAGGAGATGACATAGAGATTTGTAAAGCACACATGGATCTGAAAGATTCAGACCCGTTGACTAATAACCTCTCTCACAAGCGAGATATGATCAAACCCAATGGGTGTTGGATTCATTACAATCACATAGTGATGTGAACTAGATTATTGACTCTAGTGCAAGTGGGAGACTGTTGAAAATATGCCCTAGAGGCAATAATAAAATGGTTATTATTATATTTCCTTGTTCATGATAATTGTGTATTGTTCGTGCTATAATTGTATTAACTGGAAACCATAATACATGTGTGAATACATAGACCACAACATGTCCCTAGTGAGCCTCTAGTTGACTAGCTCGTTGATCAATAGATGGTTATGGTTTCCTGACCATGGACATTGGATGTCATTGATAACGGGATCACATCATTAGGAGAATGATGTGATGGACAAGACCCAATCCTAAGCATAGCACAAGATCGTGTAGTTCGTTTGCTAAAAGCTTTTCTAATGTCAAGTATCATTTCCTTAGACCATGAGATTGTGCAACTCCCGGATACCGTAGGAATGCTTTGGGTGTGCCAAGCGTCACAACGTAACTGGGTGGCTATAAAGGTGCACTAGGGTATCTTCGAAAGTGTCTGTTGGATTGGCACGAATCGAGACTGGGATTTGTCACTCCGTGTGACGGAGAGGTATCTCTGGGCCCACTCGGTAATGCATCATCATAATGAGCTCAATGTGACTAAGTAGTTAGTCACAGGATCATGCATTATGGAACGAGTAAAGTGACTTGCCGGTAATGAGATTGAACGAGGTATGGGATACCGACGATCGAATCTCGGGCAAGTAACGTACCGGTTGACAAAGGGAATTGTATACGGGATTGCTTGAATCCTTGATATCGTGGTTCATCCGATGAGATCATCGCGGAACATGTGGGAGCCAACATGGGTATCCAGATCCCGCTGTTGGTTATTGGCCAGAGAGCTGTCTCGGTCATGTCTGCATGATTCCCGAACCCATAGGGTCTACACACTTAAGGTTCGGTGACGCTAGAGTTGTTATGGGAATTAGTGTGTAGTTACCGAATGTTGTTCGGAGTCCCGGATGAGATCCTGGACGTCACGAGGAGTTCCGGAATGGTCCGGAGGTAAAGATTTATATATGGAAAGTCCTATTTTGGCCACCGAAAAATGTTTGGAATTTTTCGGTATTATACCGGGAAGGTTCTAGAAGGTTCCGGAGTGGGGCCCACCTGTATAAGGGACCCACATGAACGTGGGTAGTGGGGGCAAGGCCCCACACCCCTGGTCAAGGCGCACCAAGATCCCCCCTTAGAAGGAATAAGATCATATCCTGAAGGGATAAGATCAAGATCCCTAAAAAGGGGGGATAACAATCAATGGGGAAGGAAATGATGGGATTTCATTCCTCCCACCTTTGCCAACGCCCGAATGGACTTGGAGGGCAAGAAACCAGCCCCCTCCACCCCTATATATAGTGGGGAGGCGCATGGGAACTTCACCCCTTGCCCCTGGCGCAGCCCTCTCCCTCCCCAACACCTCCTCCTCCTCCGTAGTGCTTGGCGAAGCTCTGCCGGAGAACTGCAAGCTCCACCATCATGCTGCCGGAGCTCTCCCTCAACTTCTCCTCTCCCCTTGCTGGATCAAGAAGGAGGAGACGTCCCCGGGCTGTACGTGTGTTGAACGCGGAGGCACCATTGTTCGGTGCTTAGATCGGATTCGGCCGCGATCTGAATCGCTTAGTGAACGACTCCACCGACCGCGTTCTTGCAACGCTTCCGCATCGCGATCTTCAAGGGTATGAAGATGCACTCCCCTCTCTCTTGTTGCTAGTCTCTCCATAGATTGATCTTGGTGATGTGTAGAAAATTTTGACTTTCTCCTACGTTCCCCAACAGCAACGACGCCAGAAATCCTTCTTGCTACGTCTTGAGCTTGCGTTAGTTTTCCTCGAAGAGGAGAGGGTGATGCAAAAAGTGTAGCGTAAGTATTTCCCTCAGTTTTTGAGAACCAAGGTATCAATCCAGTAGGAGGCTCCTCAAAAGTCCCATGCACCTACACAAACAAACTGAGAACTCGCAACCAACACAATAAAGGGGTTGTCAATCGCTTCACGACCACTTGCGAAAGTGAGATCTAATAAAGATAGTATGATAAGATAAATATATTTTTGGTATTTTGTAATATAGATGCAAAAAGTAAAGATGCAAATAAAAGTAGATTGAAAGCAAATATGATAAGAGATAGACCCGGGGGCCATAGGTTTCACTAGAGGCTTCTCTCAAGGTAGCATAAGTATTACGGTGGGTGAAAAAATTACTGTCGAGCAATTGATAGAAAAGCACATAGTTATGAGATTATCTAGGCATGATCATGTATATAGGCATCACGTACATAACAAGAAGACCGACTCCTGCCTGCATCTACTACTATTACTCCACACATCGACCGACTCCTGCCTGCATCTAGAGTATTAAGTTCATAAGAACAGAGTAACACATTAAGCAAGATGACATGATGTAGAGGGATAAACTCAAGCAATATGATATAAACCCCATCTTGTTATCCTCGATGGCAACAATACAATACGTGCCTTGCAACCCTGTCTGTCACTGGATAAGGACACCGCAAGATTGAACCCAAAGCTAAGCATTTCTCCCATGGCAAGAAAGACCAATCTAGTAGGCCAAACCAAACTGATAATTCTAAGAGACTTGCAAAGATAACTCAATCATACATAAAAGAATTCAGAGAAGATTCAAATATTATTCATAGATAAACTTGATCGTAAACCCACAATTCATCGGATCTCGACAAACACACTGCAAAAAGAGTTTACATCGAATAGATCTCCACAAGAGAGGGGGAGAACATTGTATTGAGATCCAAAAAGAGAGAAGAAGCCATCTAGCTAATAACTATGGACCCGTAGGTCTTTGGTAAACTACTCACAACTCATCGGAGGGGCAAGGATGTTGATGTAGAAGCCCTCCGTGGTTGATTCCCCCTCTGGCAGAGTGCCGGCGAAGGCTCCAAGATGGGATCTCGCGGATACAAAAGGTTACGACAGTTGAAATTGTGTTTCATGGTGCCCTTGGATGGTTTCGGGATACGTAGGTATATATAGGAGGAAGAAGTACGTCGGTGGCCGCCCGAGGGGCCCACGAGACAGGGGGCGCGCCCTACAGGGGGGGGGGCTCATATCTCGTGGAGCCCTCGGCTGCTTCTTGACTTGCACTCCAAGCTCTCCGGATCACGTTCATTCCAAAAATCACGCTCCTGAAGGTTTCATTCCATTTGGACTCCGTTTGATATTCCTTTTCTTTGAAATACTGAAATAGGCAAAAAAACAACAATATGGGTTGGGCCTCCGATTAGTAGGTTAGTCCCAAAAATGATATCAATGTGTAAAATAAAGCCCATAAACATCCAAAAGGGGTAATATAATAGCATGGAACAATCAAAAATTATAGATACGTTGGAGACATATCAATCATATCAACCTTGGAATCAATTCCAACACACATCGTCACCTCGCCCTTAACTAGTCTCTGTTTATTCTGCAACTCCTATTTCGAGTTACTAACCTTAGCAACTGAACCGGTATCAAATACCCAGGGGCTACTATGAACACTAGTAAGGTACACATCAATAACATGTATATCAAATATAGTTTCGTTCACTTTGCCCTCCTTCTTATCCTCCAAGTATTTGGGGCAGTTCCGCTTCTAGTGACCATTCCCTTTGGAGTATAAGCACTCAGTTTCAGGCTTAGGTCTAGCTTTGGGCTTCTTCACGGGAGTGGCAACTTGTTTTCCATTCTTTTTGAAGTTCCCTTTCTTCTCCCTTTGCCTTTTTTCTTGAAACAAGTGGTCTTGTTAACCATCAACACTTGATGCTCTTTCTTGATTTCTACCTTCGCCAATTCCAGCATCACGAAGAGCTCGGGAATCATTTTCGTCATCCTTTGCACATTATAGTTCATCACGAAGTTCTAGTAGCTTGGTGATAATGACTAGAGAACTCTTTTCAATCACTAACTTATCTGGAAGATTAACTCCCACTTGATTCAAGCGATTGTACTACCCAGACATTCTGAGCATATGCTCACTGGCCGAGCTATTCTCCTCCATCTTGTAGGCAAAGTACTTGTCGGAGATCTTATACCTCTCGACATGGGCATGAATCTGAAATACCAATTTCAGCTCTTGGAACATCTTGTATGCTCTGTGGTGTTCAAAACATTTTTGAAGACCCGGTTCTAAGTCGTAAAGCATGGCGCACTAAGCTATCAAGTAGTCATCATACCGAGGTTGCCAAATGTTCATAATGTTTGCATCTGCTCCTGCAATAGGTGTGTTACCTAGCGGTGCATCAAGGACATAATTCTTTTGTGCAGCAATGAGGATAATCCTCAGATCACGGACCCAGTCCACATCATTGCTACTATCATCTTTCAACTTATTTTTTTCTAGGAACATATCAATAATATGGGAGCTACATCGCGAGCTATTGATTTACAACATAATTTGCAAATACTATCATGACTAAGTTCATGATAAATTAAGTTTAATTTAATCAAATTACTAATGAACTCCCACTTAAATAAACATCCCTCAAGTTATCTAAATGATACATGATCCAAATCAACTAACCCATGTCCCATCATCACGTCAGATGGGGTAGTCATCAATGGTGAACATCTTTATGTTGATCATATCTACTATATGACTCACATTCGACCTTTTGGTCTCCAGTGTTCCGAGACCATGTCTGTACATGCTAGGCTCATCAAGTTTAACCCAAGTATTCTGCATGTGCAAAACTATCTTACACCCATTGTATGTGAACGTAGTATATCACACCCGATCATCACGTGGTGTCTCGAAACGATGAACTTTCGCAACGTTGCATACTCGGGGAGAACACTTATATCTTGAAATTTAGTGAAGGTATCATCTTATAATGCTACCGTTGTTCTAAGCAAAATAAGATGCATAAACGATAACATCACATGCAAATCAAAATATGTGACATGATATGGCCATCATCATCTTGTGCTTTTGATATCCACCTCCAAAGCATCGTCACCGGCTCGACACCTTGATCTCCATCGTTGCGTCGTGGTCGTCCCGCCAACTATTGCTTCTACAACTATTGCTAATGCATAGTGATAAAGTAAAGCAATTACATGGTGCTTGCATTTCATACAATAAAGAGACAACCCTAAGGCTCCTGCCGGTTGCCGATAAATTACAAAACATGATCATCTCATACAATAACATATATCACATAATGTCTTGACCATATCACATCACAACATACACTGCAAAAACAAGTTAGACATCCTCTACTTTGTTGTTGCAAGTTTTACGTGGCTGCTACGGGTTTCTGACAAGAGACATTCTTACCTATGGCAAAAACGACAATAGTGATTTATCAGGTTTGCTGTTTTAACCTTCTTCAAGGACCGACCGTTGTCAAATCGATTCAACTAAAGTAGGAGCAACAGACACCCGCCAGCCACCTTTATGCGAAACTAGTTGCATGTCAATCGATGGAACTGGTCTCATGTACGTGGACATGTAAGGTTGGTCCGGGCCGCTTCATCCCACAATGCCGCTAAATCAAAATAAGACGTTGGTGGTAAGCAGTATGAACATCACCGCTCACAACTTCTTTGTGTTCTACTCGTGCATATCATCTACCATAGACCTGGCTCATGATGCCACTGTTGGGGAATGTTGCATGAAAAAAAAATCATACACTCACGCAAGATCTATCAATGAGATGCATAGCCACAAGAGGGGAGAGTGTGTCTACATACCCTCGTAGACCGTAAGCAAAAGCGTTTCACAACACGGTTGATGTAGTTGAACTTTCTTTACGATCCAACCGATCGAGTACCGAACGTACGACACCTCCGCATTCAACACACGTTCAGCTTGGTGACGTCCACACCTTCTTGATACAGCAAGACGATGAGGTAGTGGATGAGTTCTGATAGCACGACGATGTGGTGACGGTGATGGTGAAGTGATCTCCGCAGGGCTTCGCCTAAGCACTACGAAAAAATGACCGGGGTTGTAAACGGTGGAGGGGGGCGCCACACACAGCTAGGCAATTGTCTGTTGTGTGCTAGGAACCCCCTCCCACATATATATAGTGGGAGGGAGGGGGAGCAGCCAAAGGAGGTGCCCAACTAGGAGGAATCCTACTTGGAGTCCCTCCTGTTGGGGATATAACTATTGGGTATGACCCACCCAGGAGGGCCGAGTTATACCTATGAGGACTCTTGAATCCCAAGATGACACTTGAAGATGGCGGTTCAGCTAAGGGCCGAAAGCCCAAGGGCGACTCAAGGCCCGTAGAGATAAACCGCCATATGTATGTAACTTGTATTGTAAGGCAAGAATAGTTAGGGACCGAGCCAGACACTGTTTATGAGCCGGCCGGGACTCTGTGAGCCGCTGGGCGTCGACCTTTGTATATAAAGGGATGACCCGGCGGCGGTTCAAGGCAAGTAACATCAGATCGAGAACTAGGTCAAGCGGATTCGCTCCCTGGTAATCGACATAAGCAATCCCACTCAAAACTGGATCGTAGGCTTTTACCTTCACCGTAAGGGGCCGAACCAGTATAAACCCCATGTCCTTTGTCCCGATTAACCCCTTTAAGCTTCCTAGTTGCGATGGCTCCATGACTAAGTCCTTTCACTAGGATATCTGACGTGAAAATTCCATGACACCTCCCAAGCCGCGCCCCGTGCCTTATATAGGTGCGTGGGAAAGGCAGGGGAGGGTGGCGCCCCCCTTTCCTTTCTCCCATGAGAGGGAAAGGCAGGAGGGGCTAGCCCTCCCCCCTTTCATTCCCTTAGGGCGTGCTGTCCAAAGAAGGGGCGCACCAGGGGCTGGTCTGTTCCCCCTTTGGCCCATTAGGCCTGTATCTTTGACGGGGGTGCCCGAAACTCCTTTCTGGTGACCCGATAAGTACCCAGTACCCGCTGAAACACTTCCGGTGTCCAAATACCATTGTCCTATATATCAATCTTTACCTCTCTACCATTTCGAGACTCGTCGTCATGTCCATGATCTCATCCAAGACTCCGAACAACATTCAGTAACCAAATCATATAACTCATATAACACTACATCATCAATGAACGTTAAGTGCGCGGACCCTACGGGTTTGAGAACTTGTAGACATGACCAAGACACCTCTTCGGTCAATAACAAATAGAGGAACCTGGATGCCCATATTGGCTCCTACATATTCTTTGAAGATCTTTATCGATCGAACCGTTATGACAACATACGTAATTCCCTTTGTCTATCGATATGTTACTTGCCCGAGATTCGATTGCCGATATCTTCATACCTAGTTCAATCTCGTTACTGGCAAGTCTCTTTACTCGTTCCGTAATACATCACCTCGTGACTAACTCCTTAGTCATTTTCTTGCAAGCTTAAGATGTGTGTTACTGAGAGGGCCCAGAGATACCACTCCGATACTCGGAGTGACAAATCCTAATCTCGATCTATGCCAAGTCAACAAACACCTTCGGAGATACATGTAGAGCATCTTTATGATCACCCAGTTACGTTGTGACGTTTGATAGCACACAAGGTATTCCTCCGGTATCCGGTAGTTGCATAATCTCATAGTCAAAGGAATATGTATTTGATATGAAGAAAGCAATAGCAATAAAACTGAACGATCATTATGCTAAGCTAACGGGTTGGTCTTGTGAATCAAATCATTCTCCTAATGATGTGATCCCGTTATCAAATGACAACACATGTCCATGGTTAGGAAACCTTAACTATCTTTGATCAACGAGCTAGTCTAGTAGAGGCTTACTAGGGACACGGTATTTGTTTATGTATACACACGTGTATTTAAGTTTCCGATCAACACAATTCTAGCATGAATAATAAACCTTTATCATGAATAAGGAAATGTAAAATAACAACTTTATTATTGCCTCTAGAGAATATTTCCTTCACACGCATGAATCGTGATTTATTAGAATATTCTATGTGCTTCGCTTATATTTTTTGAGCTAGGCAATTTGCTCTAGTGCTTCACTTCTATCTTTGTAGAGCACGGTGGTGGCTTTATTTTATAGAAATTGCTGAACTCTCATGCTTCACATATTTTTTTTGAGAGTCTCTAAATAGCATGGTAATTTGCTTAGGTTAGGAATTTATTCCTAATATGATGGGCATCCAAGAGGGATATAATAAATACTTTCATATAAAGAGCGTTGAATACTATGAGAAGTTTGATTCCTTATGATTGTTTTGAGATATAAAGATGGTGATATTAGAGTCATGCTAGTGAGTAATATTGTGGATTGGTAGAAATACTTGTGTTAAAGTTTGTGATTCTTGTAGAATGCACGTATGGTGGACCGTTATGTGATGAAGTCGGAGCATGATTTATTTATTGATTGTCTTCCTTATGAGTGGCGACCGGGGACGAGCGATGGTATTTTCCTACCAATCTACCCCCTAGGAGCATGTGTGTAGTACTTTGTTTCAATGACTAATAAATTTTTGCAATAAGTATGTGAGTTCTTTATGACTAATGTTGAGCTCATGGATTGTACGCACTCTCACTCTTCCACCATTGCTAGCCTCTCTAGTACCGCACAATTCTCGCCGGTGCATTACACCCACCATATACCTTCCTCAAAACAACCACCATGCCTACCTATTATGGCACTTCCATAGCCATTCCGAGATATATTGCCATGCAACTTCCACCATTCCGTTTATTATGACATGCTTCATATAGAGTCATATTTTGTTATAGCACCGAGTTGTAATTCTTGAGTTGTAAGTAAATAAAAGTGTGATGATCATCACTATTAGAGCATTGTCCCTTGTGAGGAAAGGATGATGGAAGCTATGATTCCCTCACAAGTTGGGATGAGTCTCCGGACTTTACAAAAAATAAAAGAGGTCAAAGAAGCCCACAAAAAAGAGGCCAAAGAAGCCCAGACAAAAAAAAGAGAGAAGAAAAAATGAGAGAAAAGAGAGAAGGGACAATGTTACTATCCTTTTACCAGACATGTGCTTCAAACTAGCACCATGATCTTCATGATAGAGAGTCTCCTATTTTGTCACTTTCATATACTAGTGGGAATCTTTCATTATAGACCTTGGCTTGTATATTCCAATGATGGGCTTCCTCAAATTGCCCTAGGTCTTCATGAGCAAGCGAGTGGATGCACACCCACTTAGTTTCCTTTTTGAGCTTTCATACACTTGTAGCTCTAGTGCATCTATTGCATGCCAATTCCTACTCACTCACATTGATATCTATTGATGGGTATCTCCATAGCCGTTAATATGCCTAGTTGATGTGAGACTTCTCCTTCTTTTCGTCTTCTCCACAACTACCATATTCTATTCCACCTGTAGTGCTATATACATGGCTCACGCTCATGTATTGCGTGAAAGTTGAAAAAGTTTGAGAACATCAAAAGTATGAAACAATTTCTTGGCTTGTCTATTTATTAGGGAAGACTGATAAGTGGGCGCGAAAAACGAGGAGGCCGAAAACATGGTTGTCCAGCTACAAGGACGCCTCGATTCTTGGGATGGTCATTAAGATAAGGATCCGTTGAGATGTGTTGGCAAAACATGCATTAATGGCAGATGACGTCATGGCGGGTTACCACAAATCCAAAGGATGACGTCACGGTGGGTTACAAAATTTTTTATACAAGCAAAGAGCAGAAGATTTTTCTTAAGTGTTGAAGATTGACATGAACCAGTCCAAATCAATCTGGGGCCTAATGTTGGGGATATAACTATTGGGTATGACCTGCCCAGGAGGGTCGGGATATACCTATGAGGACTCTTGAAGCCCAAGATGACACTTGAAGATGGCTGTTCAGCTAAGGGCCCAAAGCCCAAGGGTGACTTAAGGCCCGTAGAGATAAACCGCCATATGTATGTAACTTGTATTGTAAGGCAAGAATAGTTAGAGACCGAGCCAGACACTGTTTATGAGCCGGCCGGGACTCTGTGAGCCGCTGTGCATCGACCTCTGTATATAAAGGGATGACCCGGCGATAGTTCAGGGCAAGTAACATCAGATCGAGAACTAGGTCAAGCGGATTCACTCCCTGGTAATTGAGACATAAGCAATCCCACTCAAAACTGGATCGTAGGCTTTTACCTTCACCGTACGGGAACGAACCAGTATAAACCCCATGTCCTTTGTCCCGATTAACCCCTTTAAGCTTCCTAGTTGCGATGGCTCCACGACTAAGTCCTTTCACTAGGACATCTGACGTGACAATTCCACGACAGTTGGCGCCCACCATGGGGCCAACGCACAGTGGATTTGAGTTCTTGAAGGGCAGCTTCGAAGGGCTCAAAGGATACACTATGGGCCGCATGACCAAGAGTCATCACGACAAGCTCTACATTGATGGCGCAGGCTGGGGCCCCGAGGCCGGCTCAATTGAGTATGGGTACCGGGTCCCCTTCGACGGAATCCACGTCTTCATCGGCAAGATCGGCGAGCCGGGCCCTGAGCCGGACATCTGCACCGACCTTGTCGAGACGGCTCAGCGTGCGAGACCCGCCCAGGCTCAGCCTGTCATGAAGCGTGCCTTCGTGGGATGCATCCACGAAGGGGAACTTTCTGAAGGATCTGTGTCCTCCGGTGAGACGGCCATCTACTCTGATGGTGAGTCATACATAGGTGAGATGGATTCATTGTATCAATTGCAAGACGGCGGGCTTGGGGGCTGTTCCGATGGCAGTAGTATTCCAGATCTCCTTGAGACGCCGAGTAGAGTTGGGATCTTCATGGCTGGAACACAACCCGTTCAAAACTCTATGGTTGCGGCAGCAATAATCTCCGGGTCAGCGGCAGCCAGGGCAGGAGGCCCTGTGCGCCCGCCGGCTTAGGTGCTGATGGATCTCATGGATAAGATGACAGCTCTATTAACTGTCGTGGTCAACCCGGCGGATCAAGCACAACATGATGTGGAAGTGGTGCAGTTAAAATAGGATATAGTGCAGGCTAAGGAAGACCTGGCGGCGGAAGACGTCAGGATGACCGCAGAGCGGGCGACTCTGGACGCTCAGGCTGAGCGAATTCAGTCACAGGCTTTCCAGCTCATGATGGATCAGAACACGTCAAATGAGGTCATGAGGAGAAGGTACTAGAAGACTCAATCCCGTCTGCCTCCGGTTTATGATCCTCGAAATCTCTTCTATACGCCCGGTGCAGGGCCTAGTAACCCGCCGGAGGTAAACTGGGTTGCAACGCCCGGGGCTAGGACGCCGGTTCAACCACGTACGATGGAACCTCCCCGGATGAATACTGCTCCACCTCATTATGTACCAACACCGCCGGGTCATTATTCTAACCCTTTGGAGAACATGATTGCGGTGGCAGCACGATTGACGACTCTCCCGGTGGAGGGCGACTCTCCAATGGCGGTTGAAACTCGAAGGATCAGAGAGCTTCTTCAGACGGCTTTGGCGCAGCAGGAGGCGTAATCGTATAGCCGAGACAGGATTCATTCGACCCCTCGTCCGAGCCGGAGCCCGCGTTATAGCAGACACATGGATTCAGCGACCGTTTCAAGCAACGCCCGGCGCCATGACTAGCCGTGCGGGCGTGACCCGATGCGTGATGGAGCTCTTAACTTGGTTGATCAGGACAAAATACATCAAGAGGCTGAGCAGGCGGCTCAGCAGGCGGCTGAGCAGGCGACTCAGCGGTTGGCTTACCAGTCTTTTCCGGTTTATCCGACGACCTCTATTGAGGCAGGCATGACCACTAGGACCAGAGGTGTCCCTTGTCTAGTGTCGGCTTTGCGTAACGAGCGTTTGCCCAAGGATTTCAAGGGGCCTCGAAAGGTGCCTAATTACACGGCCGACTTACAGACTGGGGCGTGGATTGAAAGCTATGAGATGGCTATGGAGCTATTAGAAGTCAGTGATGCTGCGATGGCCAAGTACTTCACCATGATGTTGGATGGGACGACCCACACTTTGTTGAAGGGGTTGTCGCCTAATTCCATCGGTTCATGGGTAGAGTTAAAAGCCCAGTTCCTTCAGAACTTCAACGATACATGCAAGCAGCCCATGTCAATTGTGGATTTGACTAATTGCAAGCAAGAGGAGGGTGAGTCCATGACCCATTGGGTGCGCCGAGTCAAAGCCATAATACATTCGTCTGATAAGAAGGATGCCGGATCTGCAGTCTTAATGTTGGAGAAAAATTGCCGTTTTACGCCTATGAAGATGAAGCTAGGGCGGCTCAAGCGCGATTGTAATGACATGGGCGAGCTGATGGTGGCTCTAATAAAATACGCCGACTCTGATAGTACCAAGGATCCTGAGTCTGATGATGAGAAGGCAGGGAAGGGAAAGAAGAACGACAACGCCAAGGGTCCTCAGCATAACCCGACAAATCAGGGAGGTAATAAGAAACGTAAGGCTGATGTTAGCTTGGAGTATGTGGCTAACACCAATGCGCAGGGCAACAATCAACGATGTAAGGGGAGACCACCTCCTCGGTCCGGCGGGTCAAGCCCCACGCTTGAGCAGTTAATGAATGAGCCCTGTCCAAGGCACAGTACTCCATAGAAGCTGTCCACTCACCTATGGAAGGACTATACGATCATGAAAGCTTTCAAGAATTCCAACATGTTCGACGGTAATCATGGGCCGGGCGGCGACTTTCATGGCCCGGGCGGCGGTTCAAATTCCAATTTCCAAAGCTCTCAGGGTGATCAAGGTGGTTATAATCTGCAATCTGGCCAGGGAGGTCAGCAGCAGCAGCAGGGTGGATATCAGAGTAATCCAAAGCAACTGAATAGTGGACAATATCATGTGTTTACCACTAGTTTGTGCAAACGGGACCAGAAGCTTCATAAGAGGGCTGTGAATGCTATTGAGCCGGCAGTTCCTCGTTATTTGAGATGGTTTGAGCAGCCTATTCTATGGAGTAGGGAAGATCACCCTCCCTGGGTTGACAATCCGGGTCACTTGCCTTGGTGGTGGCACCTCAGGTTGGTGGATATAAATTCACTAAGGTGCTCACGGATGGAGGCAGTAGCATCAATATCCTCTATTATGAGACTTTTCGTCGCATGGGTTTGACTGATAAAAATCTCAAGACTTCCAACACTGCTTTTCATGGAGTGGTCCCTGGTAAGTCGGCGTACCCAGTGGGTAAGATTGAGATGGAGGTATCCTTTGGAGATGAGCATGATTCTAGGGCTGGGAAGTTAACCTTTGAGGTGGTCAAAATCAGGAGCCCGTATCACGCCCTGTTTGGCCGGCCAGCTTATGCCAAGTTCATGGTACGGCTGGGGGAGTCCGAGATTAAGGGGTCCTCGGACAACTGGACTATATACTTTGGCCGGACTGTTGGACTATGAAGATACAAGATTGAAGACTTCGTCCTGTGTCCGGATGGGACTCTCCTTTGCGTGGAAGGCAAGCTTGGTAATTCGGATATGTAGATCTCCTTCTCTGTAACCGACTCTGTGTAACCCTAGCCCCCTCCGGTGTCTATATAAACTGGAGGGTTTAGTCCGTAGGACAAGGACAATCATAATCATAGGCTACCTTCTAGGCTTTAGCTTCTACGATCTTGTGGTAGATCAACTCTTGTAATACTCATATCATCAAGATCAATCAAGCAGGAAGTAGGGTATTACCTCCATCGAGAGGGCCCGGACTTGTGTAAAACATCGTGTCCCCCGTCTCCTGTTACCATTAGCCTTAGGCGCACAGTTCGGGACCCCCTACCCGAGATCCGCCGGTTTTGACACCGACATTGGTGCTTTCATTGAGAGTTGCACTGTGCCGTTGCGATAAGGCTTGATGGCTCCTTCGAACATCTTCAATGACGCGGTCTAGGGGGAGGTTTTCCTTCCCGGACATATCTTCGTATTCGGTGGCTTCGTACTGCGGCTAACTCACTTGGCCATCTGGAGCAGATCGATAGCTACGCCCCTGGCCATCAGGTCAGGTTTGGAAGCTTGAACTATACTGCCGACATCCGCGGAGACTTGATCTTCGACGGGTTCGAGCCCATGTCAGGTGCGCCGAACAGTCACGACGAGCATGACTTAGATCTGCCATCAGACAGTGTTTGGGAGATCGCGCCTGCGGCGGCCCCGGGAATCAATCCGGAGCAGATTGTGCCATCCGAGGACGGGTGGATGGACCCCGCCACAGAGGGCGCACACTCATCGGCCTTGGAGCCGAACACTGACCCCACCTCCTATGAGGCCGGTATCATCGAACCCTCGGACCCGACTCCGGCTACAGGATCCGAACCGTGTACGTCCGTGCCTATCAAATCTGATTGGGCACCGGTCATGGATTTCACCTCCGCGGATATCTTTCAGCACTCGCCCTCGGGTGATGTGCTAAATTCATTAGGGGGGGGCGCCCCCCCTATCTCGTGGCCCCCCTGGACACCTCCCGACCTCAACTCCAACTCCATATATACCGTCTCAGGGAGAAAAAAATCAAGGAGAAAGTTCCATCACGTTTCACGACACAGAGCCGCCGCCAAGCCCTAATCTCTCCCGGGAGGGCTGGTCTGGAGTCCATTCGGGGCTCCGGAGAGGGGGTTTCGTCGCTGTCGTCATCATCAACCATCCTCCATCACCAATTTCATGATGCTCACTGCCGTGCGTGAGTAATTCCATCGGAGGCTTGCTGGACGGTGATGGGTTGGATGAGATTTACCATGTAATCAAGTTAGTTTTGTTAGGGTTTGATCCCTAGTATCCACTATGTTCTGAGATTGATGTTGCTATGACTTTGCTATGCTTAATGCTTGTCACTAGGGCCCAAGTGCCATGATTTCAGATCTGAACCTAATATGTTTTCATGAATATATGAGTGTTCTTGATCCTATCTTGCAAGTCTATAGTCACCTATTATGTGTTATGATCCGACAACCCCGAAGTGACAATAATCGGGATACTTCTCGGTGATGACCGTAGTTTGAGGAGTTCATGTATTCACTATGTGTTAATGCTTTGGTCAGGTTCTCTATTAAAAGGAGGCCCTAATATCCCTTAGTTTCCGCAAGGACCCCGCTGCAACGGGAGGGTAGGACAAAAGATGTCATGCAAGTTCTTTTCCATAAGCACGTATGACTATTTACGAAATACATGCCTACATTACATTGATGAACTGGAGCTAGTTCTATATCACCCTATGTTATAACTATTGCATGAGGAATCGCATCCGGCATAATTATCCATCATTGATCCATTGCCTATGAGCTTTTCACATATTGTTCTTCGCTTATTTACTTTTCCGTTGCTACTGTTACAACTACTACAACAAACCCAAAAACATTTGCTTTTACTTCTGCTACCGCTACCTTTATTATCATACCACTTTTGCTACTAAATACTTTGCTGCAGATACTAAGTTATCCAGGTATGGTTGAATTGACAACTCAACTGCTAATACTGAAGAATATTCTTTGGCTCCCCTTGTGTCGAATCAATAAATTTGGGTTGAATAGTTTACCCTCGAAAGCTGTTGCGATCCCCTATACTTGTGGGTTATCAAGACTAATTTCTGGCGCCATTGCAGGGGAGCATAGCTCTATTCTCTGAGTCACTTGGGATTTATATCTGTTGATCACTATGAAGAACTTGAAAGACGATCGAACTACTATTTTGCCCTCAACTACGAGGGGAGGTAAGGAACTGCCATCTAGCTCTGCACTCGATTCTCCTTCCGTTATAACTAAGCTTGCGACACCTAAACCTGCTACTGCTATGAACCCTGATATGTCACATGTTATTGATTAGCCACTTCTGCTATGAATGATGAAACTACTTCTGTGCGTGATACTACTTTGCCACTAGGTGAATTTCTTGATGAACAACTTGCTAGATTTAGGGGGAATGAAAATATTGAAGAACCTATTATTGATGATAGTGATGATGAAGGTCCCCCCAATGATTATGTATTACCTGTTGTTCCTAAGGGTTATGTTATGCATGAAACAACTGCTATGGAAATTCTTGCTTGCAATGATAGAAATGATCTTAAGAAATTATTAGCTAAATGGAAGCAGCAGTCTCTTAATGCTAGAATGAAACCCGATCCTGCTTTTGCTACTTCACCTATTTGTGTTACTGATAAGGATTATGAATTCTCTGTTGATCCTGATATTATTACTTTAGTTGAATCTGATCCTTTTTATGGCCTTGAATCTGAAACTGTTGTGGCACATCTTACCAAGCTGAATGATATAGCTACCCTATTTACTAATGATGAGAAGTCTCGCTATTTATATATCCTTAAGATATTTCCATTCTCATTAAAGGGTGATGCTAAGACTTGGTATAATTCTCTTGCTCCTGGTTGTGTGCGTAGTCCCCAGGATATGATTTATTACTTCTCTGCTAAATATTTCCCTGCTCATAAGAAACAAGCTGCCTTGCAGGAAATATATAATTTTGTGCAAATCAAAGAAGAGAGTCTCCCACAAGCTTGGGGGAGGCTTCTCCGGTTACTTAATGCTTTGCCTGATCATCCTCTTAAGAAAAATGAAATTCTTGATATCTTTTATAATGGACTAACCGATGCTTCCAAGGACTACTTGGATAGTTGTGCTGGTTGTGTTTTTAGGGAAAGAACAGTCGACGAAGCTGAAATACTATTGAATAATATGTTGACTAACAAAAATAATTGGACTCTTCCCGAGCCAGTTACTGAAGTAATTCCTGAACCAATTGAGCCAACTCCTGAGCCTATTCCTAAACCCACTCCGAAGAAGAGAGGTGTTTTATTTCTCAGCCTTGAAGATATGCAAGAGGCAAAGAAATCAATGAAAGAAAAAGGTATTAAAGCTGAAGATGTTAAGAATTTACCTCCTATTGAAGAAATACATGGTCTTAATTTACCGCCTGAAGAACCACATTGTCTTGATAACCCGACACAGGTAGTAAAGGTAAATTCTCTCTATAGATATGATAAAGTTGAAGTCCCCTCTACTAAATTTCATAGCCCTTGCTTAGATGAATTTGATGACTTTATGGCTAGACAAGAAAGTTTTAATGCTTATGTTGGTAGAGAGTTAAAGAATAATGCTTTCGAGATAGGACGTGTAGGTGACAATCTGGCTAGAGTTAAAGATGAACTTCACCGCGTTAGCAAATATGCTTCTATGGTTGCTACTCAAGCTGAGCAAGTACTTAAAGCTCAAAATGATTTGCTTGATGAATTAAATAATAAAAATGACTTTGCTGTTAGAGTGGCTACTAGAACTGGTAGAATGACTCGGGAACCTTTGTATCCTGAAGGCCACCCTAGGAGAATCAAGCAAGATTCTCAGAGATATAATTTAGAGGCACCTAGTTCTTCTAAAAAGAAGAAAAGGAAAAACGATAGAACTTTGCATGCTTCTAGTGAACCTACTGTAGACACACCTGAGAATCCCAATGATATTTCTATCTCTGATGCTGAAACACAATCAGGTGATGAACATGAACCTAGTGATAATGTTAATGATAATGTTCATGTTGATGCTCAACCTAGCAAAGACAATGATGTAGAGATTGAACCTGCTGTTGATCTTGATAACCCACAATCAAAGAATCAACATTATGATAAGAGAGATTTTGTTGCTAGGAAGCACGATAAAGAAAGAGAACCATGGGTTCAGAAACCCATGCCCTTTCCTCCTAAACCATCCAAGTCAAAGGATGATGAGGATTTTGAGCGCTTTGATGAAATGATTAGACCTATTTTCTTACGTATGCGCTTAACTGATATGCTTAAAGTAAATCCTTATGCTAAGTATATGAAGGATATCATCACAAATAAAAGAAAGATACCGGAAGTTGAAATTTCCACCATGCTTGCCAATTACACTTTTGAGGGTGGAATACCAAAGAAACTTGGAGATCCGGGTGTACCAACTATACCATGCTCTATTAAAAGAAATTATGTTAGAACTGCTTTATGTGATCTTGGAGCCAGTGTTAGTGTTATGCCTCTCTCTTTATATCGTAGACTTGAATTGAATAAGTTGACTCCTACTGAAATATCTTTGCAAATGACTGAGAAATCAACTGCTATACCTGTCGGTATTTGTGAGGATGTGCCTGTTGTGGTTGCAAATGTCACTATCTTAACGGACTTTGTTATTATTGATATTCCTGAGGACAATAGTATGTCTATTATCCTTGATAGACCTTTTCTTAATACTGCAGGGACTGTTATTGATTGCAACAAAGGCAATGTCACTTTTCATGTTAATGGTAATGAGCATACAATACACTTTTCGAGGAAACAATCTCAAGTTCATAGCATCAATTCTATTGAAAAAGTTCCAACTATCATTTTTGGAGGTTTTGAATTTCCTCTCCCTACCGTCAAGAAAAAGTATGATATTCTTATTGTTGGGGATTTTCATATCCCCGTTGAGGTAACCTAGTGTTATTCGAAATTTCTCCGGTTCTGTGTTATTCGGAATGAGTTTGTTAACAAGACTTGATCAACCTTGTTAGCGGGTTCATTTTGATGATCACGAGATGGATGAAACTAGAAGGCACAACCTTTTGTACCCTCTTTTTACTTTCTGTTATTTAGAATAAATAAAGCAAAAATAGTATTATCTGTCTTTTTTCTGAATTATCCGTGCATTAAAAAATAGTCCAAAAATAAAAGTGCTCCAAATGCTCTTCAAATTTAGTATGATTTTTTCTGGAATATTTGAGGATTTTAGGCACTGAAAACACTGCAAGAGGGGCAAGCACCAGGCCACAAGAGAGGAGGGCGCGCCCCCTATCTCGTGGGCCCCTGGTGGGTCCCCTCCACTTATACCAGCACCCACACACTTCATCTTCTACCCAAAAAATCCCCATCCAGCTCAAGCCCGAGTTCTAGCTCATTTTGCTGTGATTTTCAATCTCTTAGCTAAAAGCTCCATTCACAAAATTGCTTTGGGAGATTGTTGCTTGATATGTAACTCCTCCATTGGTCCAATTAGTTTTTGTTATAGTTCTTTATTCATTGAAAATTTTTGCTGCATAGGTGACCATGTTCTTGAGCTTGCATGTTAATTTTTTGAGGCCCCAAGCAATTCTAATGCATGATATAGGCCCTAGGCACTTGTAGGAATAGTTGCTATCAATCTTGTTTAGTTTTATTCACTTTTATTTTGAAGTTACTAAAATTTCAGAAATTTTCAGAAAATGTTAAGGAGATTCTTTAAAGGCTCTTCTAGCCAAAGCTCCAAGGAAAAACAAGACAAAGAGAAGTAAAAACCCAAGTATAATCTTCCTCGCTTAGCGGAAGTACGGTCATGTGAATGGCCGTGTGAGGATTTCTTGAAAGAAGCCAGAATTCATGAAGACTTTTATGCTTTAATCGGGACTGCAGGCCTCACTAGTTTCATGAATGACGGAATCGATCAGTATCTCTTACTTACCAATACTTTCGTGCAAATTTTTTATTATTATCCTAAGAAGTCACCGCCTGCAGTATCATTTCATTTATATGATGAATTCAGAGAAATGTCTTTACGTGATTTTTGCGCGGTGTGTAGGATACCTTATGAGGGAGAATTAGAGGAACCCCATCGTGAAGATGTGGATGGTTTTGTTAAAACTATTGCTGTAGAAGAGCCAAAGAAGGGCTCTGAGGCAAAAGTCTCTAGCATACACTTTCCTGTTTTATGCTACTTTGCCATATTTGCTAGTAGATGCTTGATTGGTCGTGGGAATAGTGGAAACTTGAGCGTTCCAGATATTATTATTCTTCAACATGCTTTGCTGGGAGATAATACTTTTAGTATGGGTGTCGTCGTTGCTAAACGGCTAGCCCTAAATCGTACAAAAGGGCCCATATTTGGAGGTATCTATGCTGCACGCCTTGCTGAACATTTTCAGATACCCATTAGGCACCATGAGGAGGAGGAGACAAAATTACCTCCTCACATTTTAGATTACAAGAGCATGGTAGCACACAAGTTTATTGTTGACAACGAAGAAAAGATGCTCTTGTATAGACTTAGATTCAGTAAGAAACACTTTGAGTTTATTATTTTGCCTTCACCTCTGTTATTTGAATTGCTTGCAGAAAAACTCCTTGTTACACCGGAAGCGGTGAACAACCATCTAGCCCAAGATTTTACTCCAGAACCTGAACCTGAGCCGGAACCTGAGCTGGACCCTTATCGTGCATCATCTGTCCAGTGGGATCCAGAGATGACCAGCCAGTGGTATCCTGTTTACACCTCCCACTACACCGGGGAGAGTAGCGGCGGTCCTTGGTATTAAACCAACTTAGGTCAAAAGCCTAAGCTTGGGGGAGTACGTATTTCTTACCGACTTTACATTCATGTTCACACACTAGTCGTCGGTGCTCATACTCTTTCACTGTATGATCCATGCTAGTTTAAATTTCTTTTTCTAGTTTTCTTCTTGTGTGTTTGATAAACCTTTAGAACCAAAAAAATAAATTAGTTAGTTTAATTTCCTTGCTTGTAGTAGAAATTAAAATGAAAACCCAAAAAGATTTCTTGTTCTTCTTTTACTTGTTGGGAGCTTTTCCGTGTAAATAGTTTTATTTTCTTTTCTTTCTTTTGGGGGTCGAGAAGACCATATTGAAAATGCTTAGTGGCTCTTATATGCATGATTGTCTATTTAACTTAGAGCCCATATTACTTGTCTTCTCTCTTGAGTTGAATGCTTGCAGATTCTAGCTTAGTCCAATGCACGTGCACTCTTATTATTATACACATCGTTCGATCGTGCAAGTGAAAGGCAATAATGATGATATATGATGGACTTATTGGGATGAGAAAAGCTGGTATGAACTCGACCTCTCTTGTTTTTGTAAATATGATGATTCATCGTTCCTGAGTGAGCTATTATGAAGTAAACATATTTGCAATGACATTTAGAGATTATATTTGCTTGCGCCATGCTTGATTAGCTATGAGTTATAATGGTTTACCTTGCGTGCCAACATGCTATTAGAATGATTATGATGTGGTATGATGGGATGGTATCCTCCTTTGAATGTATTAAGTGACTAGACTTGGCACATGTTCACGCATGTAGTTGAATCAAATCAACATAGCCTTCATGATATTTATGTTCATGGTAGATTATATCCTACTCATGCTTGTACTTGATGTGAATTAATTTTAATGCATGTTTACGACTGTTATCACTCTCTCAGTTGGTCGCTTCCCAGTCTTTTGCTAGCCTTCACATGTACTAAGCGGGAATACTGCTTGTGCATCCAAACTCCTTAAACCCCAAAGTTGTTCTATATGAGTCAACCATACCTACCTATATGCGGTATTTACCTGCCGTTCCAAGTAAATTTGTATGTGCCAAACTCCAAACCTTCAAATGAAATTCTGTTTTGTATGCTCGAGCAGCTCATGTTTCAACTAGGGCTGCCTATATCTTCCATGCTAGGTGGGTTATTCTCAAGAGGAGTGGACTCCGCTCCTCATTCACGAGAAAGGGCCGGTAACCGGGATGCCCAGTCCCATGATCCAAAAAGATCAAAGCAAATCAAAATAATTAAACAAAACTCCCCAGGGCTATTGTATGTTGGAGGCACTCGTTGTTTCGAGCAAGCCATGGATTGATGCTTCTTGGTGGTTGGGGGAGTATAAACCTTTACCATTCTGTTTGGGAACTGCCTATAATGCATGTAGTATGGAAGATACAACCATCTCATAGTTGTTGTGTTGACAGCAAAAGTATGCCGCTCAAAATGTTATTCAATCTCTATTTTAAAATCGAGCTCTGGCACCTCTACAAATCCCTGCTTCCCTCTGCGAAGGGCCTATCTATTTACTTTTACGTTGAGTCATCACCCTTCTTATTAAATGCACCCGCTGGAGAGCACACTGTCGTTTGCATTCATTATTATTGGTTTATATTGGGTATGACTTGACTGGATCTCTTTTACCATGAATTACAATGTTTAGTCAGTCCTTGATCTTTAAAGGTGCTCTACATTTATGTTTTGAGGTCTCAGAAAGGGCTAGCGAGATACCATTTTGTTATATCATGTTATGATTATTTTGAGAAAGTGTTGTCATCCGAGTTTTATTATTATGGCTCGCTAGCTGATTATGCTATTGATACGAGTAATTGTGAGACCTATGTGTTATTGTTAGTATGGTTAGTTCACAATATTTGCTGAAACTTGAATGCTGGCTTTTCATGTTACAACAACAAGAGCAAATAGAGTTTGTAAAAGTTTTTCTTTATCACTTTCAGTTTATCAACTGAATTGCTTGATGACAAGCAAAGGTTTAAGCTTGGGGGAGTTGATACGTCTCCAACGTATCTACTTTTCCAAACACTTTTGCCCTTGTTTTGGACTCTAACTTGCATGATTTGAATGAAACTTACCCGGACTGATGCTGTTTTCAGCAGAACTGCCATGATGTTGTTTGATGTGTAGAAAAGAAAAGTTCTCGGAATGTCCTGGAAATCCACGGAGGCACTTTTCAGAATTAATAAGAATTTTTGGCGAAAGAATGAAGGCTAGGGGGCCCACGGGCTGTCCACGAGACAGGGGGGCGCCCCCCCCTAGGGCATGCCCTCCTATCTTGTGGCCCCCCTGGACACCTCCCGACCTCAACTCCAACTCCATATATACTGTCTCGGGGAGAAAAAATCAAGGAGAAAGTTTCATCGCGTTTCACGACATGGAGCCGCCGCCAAGCCCTAATCTCTCTCGGGAGGGCTGATCTGGAGTCTGTTTGGGGCTCCGGAGAGGGGGATTCGTCGCTGTCGTCATCATCAACCATCCTCCATCACCAATTTCATGATGCTCACCGCCGTGCGTGAGTAATTCCATCGTAGGCTTGCTGGACGGTGATGGGTTGGATGAGATTTACCATGTAATCAAGTTAGTTTTGTTAGGGTTTGATCCATAGTATCCACTATGTTCTGAGATTGATGTTGTTATGACTTTGCTATGCTTAATGCTTGTCAATAGGGCCCGAGTGCCATGATTTCAGATCTGAACCTATTATGTTTTCATGAGTATATGAGTGTTCTTGATCCTATTTTGCAAGTCTATAGTCACCTATTATGTGTTATGATCCGACAACCCCGAAGTGACAATAATCGGGATACTTCTCGGTGATGACCGTAGTTTGAGGAGTTCATGTATTCACTATGTGTTAATGCTTTGGTCCAGTTCTCTATTAAAAGGAGGCCTTAATATCCCTTAGTTTCCACAAGGACCCCGCTGCAACGGGAGGGTAGGACAAAAGATGTCATGCAAGTTCTTTTCCATAAGCACGTATGACTATTTACGGAATACATGCCTACATTACATTGATGAATTGGAGCTAGTTCTATATCACCCTATGGTATAACTATTGCATGAGGAATCGCATCCGGCATAATTATCCATCATTGATCCATTGCCTACGAGCTTTTCACATATTGTTCTTCGCTTATTTACTTTTCCGTTGCTACTGTTACAACTACTACAATAAACCCAAAAACATTTACTTTTACTTTTGCTACCGCTACCTTTATTATCATACCACTTTTGCTACTAAATACTTTGCTGCAGATACTAAGTTATCCAGGTCTGGTTGAATTGACAACTCAACTGCTAATACTGAAGAATATTCTTTGGCTCCCCTTGTGTCGAATCAATAAATTTGGGTTGAATACTCTACCCTCGAAAGCTGTTGCGATCCCCTATACTTGTGGGTTATCACTGGACAACTACCTCATCATCTGATATATATACATGGTGGACACGCCAAAAGAAGGCGAGGGCAATGATGCAATGAAGGATAATCCCCTCGATAAGCCACCAAAGCGACGCCGTAGGCGCCGCTCTAAATCCAGCCACAATAAAAACAACACAAGAAGGAATAATACTCCGGTCGACTCCAAAGGAAACGACGACCCCATGGACCCAGCGATGGAGCGGGATGAGCCAGGGGACACTGAACATAGTCCGGAGCCGACGTCAGATGACGCCGACCCCGAGGGAAAAACTCAGCAACCTATCTCCGGAGAGGAGAACCGTCCAGACAATGATGCACTCACCATCCCGGAAAAACACATGGAACAAGAGAACCTCCACAGAAGGCTTATTGCCACCATGAGGAGCCTGAAGAAGCAGAAGCAAAGGCTTAAGGCCATGCAGGATACGCTCAACCGCAGATGGAACAAGGTGCTTGACACTGAAGAAAAATACAGTGGCGATCGCCACACAAAAAGCTATCCAAAGCGCAAACTGCTGCCTGAATTTGACAACGAGGCCACAGAGCCCATTCAGCCAAAAAATAAAACGGCCGATCAGCCGGACCGACCACCCCGTGGCCGAGACATGACGACTAATGATGCTGCACACAAGTAAGCACACGATTTACGTGAGCTCCTGGACAAAAAATCCGGTATGGCCAGGTCCATATATGGATCTAGGAAGTGCTCTTCGACACATGATCAGGGCTACCAAAATGAGCATATTGACCGAATACCAGCCAGGAATCAACATCGAACACAACAACCGTCGACAGCATGCCATGACACGTCCAAATACAGGGGTGCCGCACACCCTCTGTGCTTCACCAATGAGGTGCTGGACCATGAATTTCCGGAAGGGTCCAAACCCGTGAATATAGAGGCATACGACGGAACGACAGACCCTGGGGTCTGGATTGAGGACTTTATCCTTCACATCAATATGGCCCGCGGAGACGAGCTCCACGCCATTAAATACCTACCCCTCAAGTTGAAAGGACCAACTCGACACTGGTTGAAAAGCCTCCCCGAAAACTCAATTGGAAGTTGGGAAGAACTTGAGGATGCTTTTAGGGCCAATTTTCAAGGGACCTATGTCCAACCTCCAGATGCAGACGACTTAAGTCACATAAGTTAACAGCCCGGAGAGTCAACCCGAAAACTGTGGAACAGATTTCTTACTAAGAAGAATCAAATCATCGACTGCCCGGATGCCCAAGCCTTAGCAGCCTTCAAACACAGTGTCCGGGATGAATGGCTTGCCACACACCTCAGCCAGGAAAATCCAAGGACAATGGCAGCCTTAACAAGCCTTATGACCCGCTTTTGCGCGGGCGAGGACAGTTGGCTGGCCCGTAGCGGCACCAGCGACCCAGGCACATCCGAAGTCAGGGATGGCAACGAGAAGCCGCGACGCAATAAAAACAAGCATTGAAACAATGAAAACAGCCCAGATAACATGACGGTCAACACCGGATTCAGGGGCTCTCAACCTTGTCAACGGAAGAAGCCATTTAAAGGCAGCTAAGATGGACCGTCCAGCCTAAATAAGATTCTAGACAAATTATGTCAGATTCATGGCGCCCCCGAGAGTGCTGGGTTTTTTAAGTAGGTGGGCAAGCTAAATGCCGAACATAAGGGGAGGGAGACGCCAAGTGTAGACAAGGATGAGCCTCGCCAGCCGAACACTGGGGGACAGAAAAAATTCCCACCAGAATCAAAACAGTGAATATGATTTATGCAACTCACATTCCAAAGAAAAGGCGCAAATGCGCACTCCGAGACGTATACGCTGTGGAGCCCGTCGCCCCCAAATTCAATCCCTGGTCGGCCTGCCCGATCACTTTTGATCGCAGGGATCATCCGACTAGTATCCGACATGGAGGATTGGCTGCCTTGGTGCTCGACCCAATAATTGATGGATACCATCTCACTAGAGTCCTTATGGACGGTGGAAGTAGTCTTAACCTGATATATCAGGACACTGTCCGCAAAATGGGGATAGACCCGTCAAGAATCAGCCAAAGCAATACTACCTTTAAAGGAGTGATACCAGGCATCAAGGCCCGCTGCACGGGCTCTCTAGTACTAGAGGTTGTATTCGGTTCTCCCGACAACTTCAGAAGCGAAGAGCTAATCTTCGACATTGCTCCATTCCGAAGCGGCTATCACGCACTACTCGGGAGAATGGCCTTCGCTGGTTTTAATGCAGTACTGCACTACGCCTATCTTAAACTTAGATGCCCGGTCCACGTGGCGTCATCACAGTTAGCGGAAATACAGAGCGTTCCTTATGTGCGGAAGAATATGTGGCGACTCTAGCAGCCGAACACTGAGCAGCCCCTCCAACCAGAATAAACGGTCGGTCGTCAAGACCACGAACACGGTTAGACGAGTCCGACGCTCCACCAGATGTAACATCCCATCTAAACCTGAGCTTGGGTTGATAGATATACCCCCATAAGTGGTGCTAGGGGCTGCTCGCAAAAAAAGAGAAGAATCCCATAGTTCGGCTCATCCCTATTAATACAATAACATATTTTCATGGTTCGATCAGATTAACCAACTCTTCGCACGAAGTCTTTCACCTGGGTTTTTCCTTTTTTTACAGATGATCATCATGCTACACCCCTCCAGGATACGACACAATGGAGATAAAGGCGCAGACGTGCAACAGGGCCCCTCTCAAAGGTTTCTTTAGATTAAGACCCCGCATAAACCTTTTTTAATGTCTCTAGTTGCTTCATACCCTCCGGTCACTTAACACAACCGGGAGGGATACTAGCGTTCTTGACACTTTGTCACGCCTGACTAATGCATGTACCTGGAAATACAGGGCTCATTATCGAGGGCGTTACTCAGCCCAGTATATGTTGTAAAGTCCGAATACCTTAGGGAGTGTTCGGCGTCGCAAGTTTGGCCTTATATGCATCAGCTCCGAATCATGTCTTTTGTCAAATGTTGGGTTTGCCCAACTCCCGTGTTTTGCTACCTTACGTTCCGCTCTATCGGCTAAGGGGGCACCGAGAGAACTACTGTGATTGTGCCCCGGTTCATCTGGGTGAGCACCTCAGTAGAGAAAGCCGAAAACTGACTGTCATGATATAGTGCGAGACTGGTCAACCACTCGATGACTCAGTGGAATCTTCACGATTCCTCCGCATTAACAAAGGACTGGTTTCCCGGTCATGTACGTACGTGCACCACACTCGGATGAACGCGGAAGTACCAGGGGCTATATAGTAGCCCCACCGTCAAACTCCTACGGCTAAGTGAAAGTGTTAAAACGCATAATCACACTTGATCCAACGTCTTGGTCCATTATCGAGGACTATGGTGGAGGGGGGCACCGCACATGGTAAGAGATCAAGAGATCAATTGTTGTGTCTATGGGGTGCCCCCCTCCCCCGTATATAAAGGAGTGGAGGAGGGGGGCGGCCAAGGGGGTGGTGCGCCCTAGGGGAGGAGTCCAACCCCAACCGGGAGTAGGACTCCCCCTTTTTCTATTAGGAGTAGGAGAGGGAAGGAAGAGAGGGGAGGGAAGAAGGAAAGGGGGGGCCGGCCCCCCTCCCAATTCGGATTGGGCTTGGGGGGGGGGCCCCTCCTTTGCTTCTTCTCCCTCCTTTCCACTAAGGCCCAATAAGGCCCATATACCTCCCGGGGGTTCCGATAACCTCCCGAAGATCCGGTATTGTCCTAATCTCACACGGAACCTTTCCGGTGTCCAAATATAGTCGTCCAATATATCGATCTTTATGTCTCGACCATTTCGAGACTCCTCGTCATGTCCGTGATCACATCCGGGACTCCGAACAACCTTCAGTACATCAAAACTCATAAACTCATAATAAAACTATCAACGAAACCTTAAGCGTGCGAACCCTACGGGTTCGAGAACTATGTAGGCATGACCTAGAACTGTTTCCGGTCAATAACCAATAGCGGAACCTGGATATTCATATTGGCTCCGACATATTCTACGAAGATCTTTATCGGTCAAACCGCATGACAACATACATTGTTCCCTTTGTCATCGGTATGTTACTTGCCCGAGATTCGATCATCGGTATCTCAATACCTAGTTCAATCTCATTACCGGCAAGTCTCTTTACTCGTTACGTAATACATCATTCCGTAACTAACTCATTAGCTACATTGCTTGCAAGGCTTATAGTGATGTGCATTACCGAGAGGGCCCAGAGATACCTCTCCGACAATCGGAGTGACAAAACCTAATCTCGAAATACACCAACTCAACATGTACCTTTGGAGACGCCTGTAGAGCTCCTTTATAATCACCCAGTTATGTTGTGACATATGGTAGCACACAAAGTGTTCCTCTGGTAAACGGGAGTTGCATAATCTCATAGTTGTAGGAACTTGTATAAGTCATGAAGAAAGCAATAGCAACATACTAAATGATCAAGTGCTAAGCTAACGGAATGGGTCAAGTCAATCACATCATTCTCCTAATGATGTGATCTCGTTAATCAAATGACAACACATGTCTATGGTTAGGAAACATAACCATCTTTGATTAATGAGCTAGTCAGATAGAGGCATACTAGTGACATTAAGTTTGTCTATGTATTCATACATGTATCATGTTTCCGGTTAATACAATTCTAGCATGAATAATAAACATTTATGAGGAAATAAATAATAACTTTATTATTGGCTCTAGAGCATATTTCCTTCAGCCTTTATAATCAAAATAGCATTGTCTTTACAATTCAGATACATGTCACTCGAACATGGTACTCTTCGAGCAATAAGCCTCTATTAAACGGGAACCTTCTATGACTTCTTCAAAATAGTGCTCGGCCGGGTCCTGGCCTCCCGCCGGACCCCGGGTTGCAATAGCGGTGGCTTTCATCCCTGCCCAGTATGTCTTAACACGGGCAAGGGCCATCCGCGCACCCTCCATGCACGCCGACCTCTTCACAACGTCGATATGTGACACAACACCAAGGAATTGTTGCACCAAACCAAAATAGCTGTCCGGCCTTGGCCCCCTCGGCCAAAAATGATCCACGACAGGCCTCATAGCAAGCCTGGACAACCTATGGAGCTCGGCCCATGCGGCCATTCTCTCATTCAACGGCAGCGGACGCATCGGGGCACTAAACTGCGACCAAAACAACCTTTCTACCTCATGGTCTTTCCGATCTTTGTAAAACTCAGTTGCATCAGCAGCACTCTTCACCAAGTCCGCATACGCATCTGCAGCACTCCACAACTGGTCCAGAGGGGCATACTTCGGATCTCCAAACTTCATCCGCAACAAATAGGTCCTCCCAGCCGTGATATCTCTGGCTTCATGAAGCTCCTCCCTTATCCCTCTCATTTCAGAGCGGGTTTGCTTGGCTGCCTCCAGGGCCTTCTTCAAGTCAGCCACTTTCGCTTGGCTTTCCTTTTCAAGGAGCTCATAGTGGTCAGCAGCATCTTTCAGCTCAACAGCCATCTTGGCTATCCTTTCTTCGCTCTGGCAATGAGCAGCCTGTTCGGCTCTTAACTCTTCGACCACCTTCAGTGCGGCCGCATCACTTATTCGGGCTTGTTCCTTGGCTCGGGCAAGCTCCGCCCGAAGGGTCTCTGCAACAGCAAATCCATCTGCAGTCACAGCATATTATAGATACTAGCATCATGCTCCTCTTAACATTTGCTGACAAGCCGAACATACATACGTTGGGCTTCATCAAGCCGCTTGTTAACAAGCGCGATGTCAGCATCTGCCACGTCACGCTGCCGCTTTAGTTTGGCAAAATCAGCAGTCCGGTCAGCCGCCTGCACATAAAAGCAGCGCGATTAGTACCTGGGATTATGATCCTCTGGATGGCAACCAGAGTCTCAGGGGCTACTATCTATACAGAGCACACCTAGCATGTGCGGCACCGCCAAAAATACATATATTATTTTTTGCGTACCTCAAAACCTCTCAGCAGACTCGCAAAAGCTTCATTCAAAGCGCTTTTCGCAGATGAAATCCTCTCAACCACCGTACCCATAAAGGCATGATGCATCTCTGAGATGGCCGCTCGCTCCAGAAGACCCATCAGTGTGTCTGGCTATGTGCCAGACAATCCCGGACTCTTTTTGTTGCTCTCCTTGGGAGCCGAATATTCCGGACTTCGGGCAGCCAAAGTGTCAACTTCTGGCCTCGGTGGATCAGGAGAAATCCTCCATGACGACACCTCGGGATTGATGACCCACAAGCATAGGGGATCTATCGTAGTCCTTTCAATAAGTAAGAGTGTCGAACCCAACGAGGAGTAGAAGGAAATGACAAGAGGTTTTCAGTAAAGTTTTCTCTGCAAGCACTGAAATTGTAGGTAACAGATAGTTTTGTGATAAGATAAATTGTAACGAGTAACAAGCAATGAAAGTAAATAAAGTGCAACAAGGTGTCCCAATCCTTTTTGTAGCAAAGGACAAGCCTAGACAATTTCTTATAATGAGAAAAGAGCTCCCGAGGACACATGGGAATTATCGTCAAGCTAGTTTTCATCACGCTCATATGATTCGCGTTCGGTACTTTGATAATTTGATATGTGGGTGGACCGGTGCTTGGGTACTGCCCTTACTTGGACAAGCATCCCACTTATGATTAACCCCTGTTGCAAGCATCCGCAACTACAAAAGAAGTATTAAGGTAAAGCTAACCACAACATTAGACATATGGATCCAAATCAGCCCCTTACGAAGCAACGCATAAACTAGGGTTTAAGCTTCTGTCACTCTAGCAACCCATCATCTACTTATTAATTCCCAATGCCTTCCTCTAGGCCCAAATAATGGTGAAGTGTCATGTAGTCGACGTTCACATAACACCACTAGAGGAAAGACAACATACATCTCATCAAAATATCGAACGAATACCAAATTCACATGACTACTAATAGCAAGACTTCACCCATGTCCTCAGGAACAAACGTAACTACTCACAAAGCATATTCATGTTCATAATCAGAGGAGTAATAATATGCATTAAGGATCTGAACATATGATCTTCCACCAAGTAAACCAATTAGCATCAACTACAAGGAGTAATCAACACTACTAGCAACCCATAGGTACCAATTTGTGGTTTTGGATACAAGATTAGATACAAGAGATGAACTAGGGTTGTGAGAGGAGATGGTGTTGGTGAAGATGTTGATGGAGATTGACCCCCTCCCGATGAGAGGATCGTTAGTGATGACGATGGTGATGATTTCCCACTCCCGGAGGGAAGTTTCCCCGGCAGAACAGCTCTGCCAAAGCCCTAGATTGGTTCCGCCTTGTGGCGGCGGAGTTTCATCCCGTAAGCTTGCCTCTGATTTGTTCCAGGGTAAAAGCCTTCATATAGCAGAAGATGGGCACCGAAGGGCCAACAGGGGGCCCAGGAGATAGGGGGCGCGCCCAGTAGGGGTGGGTGTGCCCCCCACCCTCCTGGCCTGGGTGTGGGCCCCCTCCGGTAGTTTCTTCGCTCAATAATTCTTATTAATTCCAAAACTGACTTCCGTGGAGTTTCAGGATTTTTGGAGCTATGCAGAATAGGTTTCCAATATTTACTCCTTTTCTAGCCAAAATTCTAGCTGCCGGCATTCCCCCTCTTCATGGTAAACCTTTTAAAATACGTGAGAATAGCCATAAGTATTGAGATATAATGTGTAATAACAGCCCATAATGCAATAAATATTGATATAAAAGCATGATGCAAAATGGACGTATCAACTCCCCCAAGCTTAGACCTCGCTTGTCCTCAAGCAGAAGCCGAAATTGAAAAATATGTCCACAAGTTTAGAGATAGAGGTGTCGATAAAAATAAAATAGGGACAAGAGGGCATCATGATCATTCTTATAACAGCAACATATATAGATTTTACCATATGATTTCTTATGCTCAAGTAAGAATCAATTCACAATGTCAAGTATGGTTCAGAAACTTAATTAGGAACTAACAAACTATAATCTCAGTCATTGAAGCAATTGCAATTTATCATAACATCAGAAAGAGTCGAGAATAGATCTTTTCAGCAAGTCCACATACTCAACTATCATGTAGTCTTCTACAATTGCTAACATTCACGCAGTACTTGTGGTTATGGAGTTTCAACCGGACACTGAGAAAGATAGGGGCTTATTGTGTTGCCTCCCAACGTATTCACCTTTAGGTGATGTCAACAATAATAGTTCGTGGTAACTTACATCCAATTGGATATATGTATATATATATATATATATATATATATATATATATATATATATATATATATATATCAAGATCTTTCAAACACGAGGAGCTTGCCAAAGGATAAAATGAAAAAGGGAAAGGTGGAGATCACCTTGACTCAAGCATAAAGTAAAAACATAAAGTAAAAGATAGGCCCTTCGCAGAGGGAAGCAGAGGTTGTCATGTGCTTTTAGGGTTGGATGGACAAAATCTTAATGCAAAGAACGTCACTTTATATTGCCACTTGTATATGGACCTTTATTATGCAGTCCGTCACTCTTATTGCTTCCATAACAAGATCGTATAAAGCTTATTTTCTCTGCACTAATAAGTCATACATATTTAAAGAGAAATTTTTATTGCCTGCAACATGACAACTTACTTGAAGGATCTTACTCAATCTGTTGGTAGGTATGGTGGACTCTCATGGCAAAAACTGAGTTTAAGGATATTTGGAAGCACAAGTAGTATCTCTACTTGGTGCAAGGAATTTGGCTAGCATGAGGGGGAAAGGCAAGCTCAACATGTTGGGAAGATCAATGACAATATACTTTAACTGAGATGTGAGAAAACATAAACCATTACATTGTCTTCCTTGTCCAACATCAACTCTTTTAGCATGTCATACTTAATGAGTGCTCCCAATCATAAAAGATGTCCAAGATAATATAATTTGTATGTGAAAACCTCTCTTTCTTTATTACTTCCTATTAATTGCAATGATGACCAAAACTACGTTTGTCAACTCTCAACAACTTTTATGCCTCATACTTTCTATGTGTGAAGTCATTACTATCCATAAGATCAATATGAACTCTTTTATTCTTTCTATTCTTTCTACCTTCTCAAGATCATGGCAAGATAGCAAAGCCCTTGACTCAACACTAATCTTTATTATAGATAGCTCATGGACTCGACTACATAAAGAGATCACAAAGCAAACTCAAAACTAATTGATACTAAAACTTCAATCTACTAGATCAAGATGCTACCAAAAGGATCGAACTAAGTAAAACGGTAAAGATAAGAGTCTGATGGTGATACAATACCGGGGCACCTCCCCCAAGCTTGGCAGTTGCCAAGGGGAGTGCCCATACCCATGTGATTATGCCCTCGGAGGTGGTGAAGTAGGAGTTGTTGATGATGTAGGCTTGTCGTCCATCTTCCAAGGCATAGGCTCACCATCATAGAAGTATGATCGAGTCTCCGAGATCCTTAAGGGCTTGGAGGTGCTCAATTTTCTCTTGAAGCTTGAATATGGTCTCCCCAATGACCTTGGTATCTAGCTTGTGGTTGTTGGTGAACTCCGTGATCATCATCTGGTTAGCGTTGAGTCCATGCTCCACCATCCCTTGGCACTTTAAAACTTGTTGCTCCATGGCTTTGAGCTTTGTCTCCATGCTTCCGGTACGCCTTGGTCCCTCCACATTGCGGATGTGCAGCACCCCCTCACGCATCTCAATGGTTTGAGGGTGTTGCAGCACCTCCGCGAGATAGGGGTTGATAACCCTCTCGAAAAACTTGTCCTTGGGAGCGCTTGGAGACGTCATGATGCTCTAGATCTGTCAGAAAAACAGCTCGAAACGAAAACAGAGGATATTTGCGTGATACGGTGGTCAAAGCCCTCGAGAGATTATATAATGAATTTTTACGGACCAAAATACGTATAGTGCAAGAAAATGGAGTCCGGGAGGCACACGAGGTGGCCACGAGACAGGGGGGCGCGCCCAGTAGGGTAGGGCGCGCCCTCCACCCTCGTGGATGCCTCGTGTCCTTCCCGGATTACTTCTTTTTTCCTAAAATTCTTAAATATTCCAAAATGGATAAAAATTGCCATTACAGTTGTTTTGGAGTCGGTTTACTTACCATACCATATACCTATTCCTTTTCGGAGTCTGGAACATTCTGGAAAGTGTCCCTTGTGTATTCCTCCGGGGTTACGGTTTCAATAATATTAGTTTCAACATTGATAGGATTACTTGAGATATAATGTTTAATTCTTTGACCGTTCACCACCCTCGGACTTGTGCCTTCGAAGTTGTTAATTTTTATGGCACTGGAACGATAGACCTTCCCATTTAGAGAGAAGTTTTCCTGCAAAAAATCTTAAACGAGAGTTGAATAATAACACATAATCACCTACATTAAACTCACGCTTTTGTATCCTTTTGTCATGCCAGCGTTTGACTTTTTCTTTGAATAGCTTGGCATTCTCATAAGCTTGGGTTCTCCATTCATCAAGTGAGCTAATATCAAATAACCTCATCTCACCGGTAGGTTTGAAGTCATAGTTGAGCTCTTTAATAGCCCAATATGCTTTATGTTCAAGTTCTAGAGGTAAGTGACATGCTTTTCCATAAACCATCTTATACGGAGACATACCCATAGGATTTTTGTATGCAGTTCTATAGGCTCATAATGCATCATCAAGTTTTTTGGACCAATTCTTTCTAGATCTATTCACAGTCTTTTGCAAAATTAATTTGAGCTCTCTATTGCTCAACTCTACTTGACCACTAGACTGCGGGTGATAAGGAGATGCGATTCTATGATTAACATATACTTAGCAAGCATCTTACGGAAAGCACGATGAATAAAATGTGAACCACCATCAGTCATAAGATATCTAGGGACCCCAAACATCGGAAAAACAACTTCTTTAAGCATCTTAATAGAGGTGTTATGATCAGCACTACTAGTTGGAATAGCTTCTACCCACTTAGTAACGTAATCAACAACAACTAAAATATGTCTATAACCATTAGAGGCAGGAAAAGGTCCCATATAATCAAAGCCCCAGACATCAAACGGTTCAATAACAAGAGAATAATTCATAGGCATTTCTTGACGTCTACTAATCTTACCAATTCTTTGACATTCATCACAAGATAAGACAAGCTTACGAGCATCTTTGAAAAGAGTAGGCCAATAAAAACCAGATTGCAATACCTTATGTGCAGTTCTATCTCCAGCGTGATGTCCTCCATATGATTCAAAGTGACACTTGCGTAGGATCTGTTCCTGTTCATGCTCAGGTACACAATGTCTAATAACATCATCTACTCCTTCTTTATAAAGGTGTGGGTCGTCCCAGAAGTAATGTCTTAAGTTAGAAAAGAACTTTTTCTTTTGCTGGTATGTGAAACTAGGTGGTATAAATTTAGCAACAATGTAATTAGCATAATCAGCATACCAAGGAGCAGTACGAGAAGCATTAATGACCTCTAATTGTTCGTCAGAGAAGCTATCATCAATAGGCAGTGGGTCATTAAGAACATTCTCTAACCTAGACAAGTTGTCTGCAACGGGGTTCTCAGCTCCCTTTCTATCAATAATATGCAAATCAAATTCTTCGAGCAAGAGAACCCATCTAATAAGTCTAGGATTAGCATCTTTCTTTTCCATAAGATATTTAATAGCAGCATGATCAGTGTGAATAGTAACTTTAGAATCAACAATGTAAGGTCTAAACTTATCACAAGCAAACACAACTGCTAAGAATTCTTTTTCAGTAGTAGCATAATTTCTCTGGGTAGTATCAAGAGTCTTACTAGCATACTGGATAACGTTCAATTTCTTATCAACTCTTTGCCCTAGAACAACACCTACAACATAATCACTAGCATCACACATAATTTCAAAGGGTAAATTCCAATCAGGTGGCTGAACAATAGGTGCAGTGATCAAAGCTTTCTTAAGTATTTCAAATGCATCTACACAATCGTCATCAAAGACAAAATGAATATCTTTTTGCAATAAATTAGTCAGAGGCCTAGAGATTTTAGAGAAGTCCTTAATGAACCTCCTATAAAAACCGGCATGACCAAGGAAACTTCTTATACCTTTTATGTCCTTGGGACATGGCATCTTTTCAATAGCATCAACTTTATCTTTATCAACTTCAATACCTCTCTCAAAAATCTTATGCCCCAAGACAATGCCTTCATTAACCATAAAGTGGCACTTTTCCTAATTTAGTACGAGACTAGTGTCTTCGCATCTCTGCAAAACTCGATCAAGGTTGCTCAAGCAATCATCAAAAGAGGATCCATAGACGGAGAAATCATCCATGAATACCTCACAAATCTTTTCACAAAAGTCAGAGAATATAGCCATCATGCATCTTTGAAAGGTAGCAGGTGCATTACATAAACCAAAAGGCATACATCTATAAGCAAAAGTACCAAAAGGGTAAGTAAAAGTAGTTTTTGATTGATCCTTCGCTGACACAGGTATTTGAGAGTTCCAGAATAACCATCTAGAAGGCAAAAATGTGTGTGTTTGGATAGTCTTTCTAGCATTAGATCGATAAAAGGTAAAGGGTAATGATCTTTCTTAGTAGCTTTATTTAATTTACGGAAATCAATTACCATCCTATAACCTGTAATAATTCTTTGCGGGATCAATTCATCTTTATCATTAGGAACAACGGTAATACCTCCCCTTTTAGGAACACAATGGACAGGGCTTACCCAATCACTATCAGCAACGGGATAAATTATACTTGCCTCAAGGATCTTTAGTGTCTCCTTTCTTACCACTTCTTTCATCTTAGGATTCAATCGTCATTGAGGATCTCTAACTGGTTTGGCGTCATCCTCCAAATTAATTTTGTGTTGGCATAACGTGGGACTAATGCCCTTGAGATAATCCAGAGTATACCCAATAGCAGCACGGTGCTTCTTCAGAGTTTTCAATAATCTTTCTTCTTCTTGCGCTGAAAGGTTAGCACTAATAATAACATGATATATTTTCTTTTCATCAAGATAAGCATACTTAAGATTATCAGGTAATGGTTTGAGTTCAAACACGAGATCACCCTTGGGTGGAGGGGGATCCCCTAGAATTTCAATGGGTAGGTTGTGTTTCAGAATGGGTTCCTATTGAAGGAACACTTCATCTATTTCCCTTCTTTCATTCATAAACATATCATTTTCATGGTCTAGCAAATATTGTTCTAACGGATCAGTAGGAGGCACGGCAATGGAAGCAAGACAAATAATCTCATCCTTACTAGGTGATTCTCTATCACGAGGTTGTCTATGAAACTTAGCAAAATTAAACTCATGAGACATACCCTCTAAGCCAATTGTAACAGTATCCTTCTCACAATCAATCCTAGCATTAATAGTATTCAAGAATGGTCTACCAAAAATAATGGTACAAAAGTCATCTTGTGGGGAACCAAGAACAAGAAAATCAGCAGGATATTTAACCTTCCCACACAAGACTTCAACATCTCTAACAATTCCGAATGGCTTAATAGTATCCCTATTGGCAAGCTTAATAGTAACATCAATATCTTCCATTTCTATGGGTGCAATATCATGCATAATTTCTTTATATAAGTCATAGGGTATTGCACTAGCACTAGCACCCATATCACATAAGCCATGATAACAATGATCTCCTATTTTAACAGAAATAACAGGCATGCCTATGTATCTTAGTATCTGGTCTAGCAATATTAGCAGTCTCACCACAGAAATAAATAACATGCCCATCTAAATCATCATCTGAGAGATCTTTAACCATAGCAATACTAGGTTCAACTTTGATTTGCTTAGGAGGTGTATAAGTCCTAGTATTACTCTTACGAACAACAGTCGAAGTTTTAGCATGATCCTTTATCCTAACAGGAAAAGGAGGGTTCTCAACACAAGTAGTAGGAACAATAGGATCACTATAAGTGCCAGTCTTTTCTTCAACTGTAATAGGTGCAACTACTTTTACTTCAATGGGAGGATTATATTTAAACCACTTCTTCTTAGGGAGATCAATGTGAGTAGCAAAATATTCACAAAAAGCAGCTACTATCTCAGAGTCAAGTCCATACTTAGTGCCAAATCCACAAAAAGCATCGGTATCCATAAAAGATTTAACACAATCAAACTTAGGTGTCATACCTGACTCCTTACCATCTCGGAACCCCAATCTTCAGAGTTGCGTCTAATTCTTTCCAATAAATCCCATTTGAATTCAATAGTCTTCAGCATATAAGAACTAGCATAGGAAGTATCGAGCATGTTGCGATCATTGGGAGAAAGCCGTGCATAATTTTTTTGAATAATCATTTCTCTGGAGAGCTCATGATTGGGGCATGAATATAACATTGACTTAAGCCTCCCCCAAGCTTGAGCGATGCTTTATCCTTCACGAGGCCATAAATTATATATGTAATTACGATCACGATGAACAAGATGCATAGGATAGAACTTCTGGTGAAATTCAAACTTCAATCGTTTATAATTCCAAGATCCCGTATCATCACATAGCCTATAACATGTCAATGCACCCCCCTTCAAAGATAAAGGGAAGACCTTCCTTTTGACAACATCGTCGGGAATACCTGCAAGCTTAAATAATCCACAAACTTCATCCACAAAGATAAGGTGTAAATCGGGATGCAATGTTCCATCTCCTGCAGAGGGATTAGCTAGCAGTTTCTCTATCATACCCGAAGGGATCTCAAAGTAAATATTTTCAGTAGGTTCAGTAGGTTGAGGAGCAACTCTTTGCTCTTATAGTCGGGGTGAAGATACCCCGAACAAGCCCCTCAAAGGATTAGTTTCCATAGTAACAAGTGACATAAAATTTCAGCACACTATATAAATGTTTCCTTACCAAGTTCCACTCATCAAAAGCGCTACACTCCCCGGCAACGGCGCCAGAAAAGAGTCTTGATGACCCACAAGTATAGGGGATCTATCGTAGTCCTTTCGATAAGTAAGAGTGTCGAACCCAACGAGGAGCAGAAGGAAATGACAAGCGGTTTTCAGTAAGGTTTTCTCTGCAAGCACTGAAATTGTAGGTAACAGATAGTTTTGTGATAAGATTAATTGTAACGAGTAACAAGCAATGAAAGTAAATAAAGTGCAGCAAGGTGGCCCAATCCTTTTTGTAGCAAAGGACAAGCCTGGACAATTTCTTATAATGAGAAAAGAGCTCCCGAGGACACATGGGAATTATCGTCAAGCTAGTTTTCATCACGCTCATATGATTCGCGTTTGGCACTTTGATAATTTGATATGTGGGTGGAACGGTGCTTGGGTACGGGCCTTACTTGTACAAGCATCCCACTTATGATTAACACCTATTGCAAGCATCCACAACTACAAAATAAGTATTAAGGTAAACCTAACCACATCATTAGACATATGGATCCAAATCAGCCCCTTACGAAGCAACCCATAAACCAGGGTTTAAGCTTCTGTCACTCTAGCAACCCATCATCTACTTATTACTTACCAATGCCTCCCTCTAGGCCCAAATAATGGTGAAGTGTCATGTAGTCGACGTTCACATAACACCACTAGAGGGAAGACAACATACATCTCATCAAAAAATCGAATAAATACCAAATTCACATGACTACTAATAGAAAGACTTCACCCATGTCCTCAGGAACAAACGTAACTACTCACAAAGCATATTCATGTTCATAATCAGAGGAGTAATAATATGCAATAAGGATCTGAACATATGATCTTCCACCAAGTAAACCAATTAGCATCAACTACAAGGAGTAATCAACACTACTAGCAACCCACAGGTACCAATTTGTGGTTTTGGATACAAGATTGGATACAAGAGATGAACTAGGGTTTTGAGAGGAGATGGTGCTGGTGAAGATGTTGATGGAGATTGACCCCCTCCCGATGAGAGGATCGTTGGTGATGACGATGGTGATGATTTCCCCCTCCCGGAGGGAAGTTTCCCCGGCAGAACAGCTCTGCCGGAGCCCTATATTGGTTCCGCCTCGTGGCGGCGGAGTTTCGTCCCGTAAGCTTGCCTCTAATTTTTTTCCAGGGTAAAAGCCTTCATATAGCAGAAGATGGGCACCGGAGGGCCAACAGGGGGCCCAGGAGACAGGGGGCGCGCCCAGTAGGGGTGGGCACGCCACCCACCCTCCTAGCTAGGGTGTGGGCCCCCTCCGGTAGTTTCTTCGCTCAATAATTCTTATTAATACCAAAACTGACTTCCGTGGAGTTTCAGGATTTTTGGAGCTGTGCAGAATAGGTTCCCAATATTTGCTCCTTTTCCAGCCAGAATTCCAGCTGCCGGCATTCCCCCTCTTCATGGTAAACCTTGTAAAATAAGAGAGAATGGCCATAAGTATTGAGATATAATGTGTAATAGCAGCCCATAATGCAATAAATATTGATATAAAAGCATGATGCAAAATGGACGTATCAGGGATCATCCGCCCCATGTGGCGGGGAGGCGGGAGGAGGCGGTTCGCTCTCCATGCATCATCTTCGGAAGAAGATCCCCCGAAGACGAACTCTGCGGAGAAGGGCTACGAGCCGGACTGCGACAACTATGTCTCGATTATTATTCTCAAATACAAAACAGGATATGTTTACCAAAGTACTCTTTTTACTTACGGCTTGGTGGAGGGCTGGCCCCCTCGCGGGCGCTATGCGGTAAGGACGCCCTCTGGGGCAGGGCCCCTTGGTGAGGGTTTTTTCCCTCGTTTGGAAGCCGCCATTTCCAAGTCTTCAGAGGCGGCCCTTTTCTTACCTTGAGGAGAGGGGATTTTAGATTCACCTCCCCGATTATCCTCCTTCATGGAGGCACTTACTCCCTCGATTTGGATGTGTAAAGTATGAAGCCCACCTATGGCTTCTCTATTCCCCCCCTCATCTTCTTGTGATGGCACCTGATATGGTGCGCGCTCAAGCATCCTGGTCAATAAAGGATCCGGCGAGCCTTCGGGAAGGGGGGCCAAACACCTAATCCTCTCCGCCTTCCTTATCCATTCCTGGCAGAGAGCAATTTTTTAGAATGATGTTATAACAAACATAAAGGATGGCGTGTTCGGTAGCAGAATTACTTACTTGGGTATCCAGACGGTTGCAGTTGAGACCCACATCCTCGGCAGTGTCTGGACACTTTATTCGTGATCCAAAGAACGATCCATACATCTCTTTGAGCGTCACGCCGAAGAATTGTTGAATGGTTCGCGGTCCTTCCGGGTTGAACTCCCACATACAGAGAGGTCGACGTTAGCATGGCAGGACCTGACGAACCAACATTACTTGCATTACCTTGACAAGGATGACATCCCTCTTAAGGAGGTCTCGGACGCGGCTTTGCAGTGTCGGCACATCGTTAACTGGCCCCCAGTCATGCCCCTTGTTGACCTATGATGCCAGTTGAAGCGGAGGGCCCGAGAGGAACGCTGGAGCGGCTGCCCGCTTTGTACCTCGGGGAGCTGTGATGTAAAACCACTCCCGTTGCCATAAAATTGGAAGTTTCCGTGAAGGAACCCTTTGGCCATGGGGCGTCGACACCTTTGCTTATTATGGCGCCTCCGCACTCCGCGTGGAGCCCTTCAATCATCTTCGGCCTCACATTGAAGGTCTTGATCCATAGGCCAAAGTGGGGAGTGACGTGGAGGAAGGCTTCACACACGACGATAAACGGCGAGATGTGAAGGATGGAATCCGGAGCTAGATCATGGAAGTCTAGCCCGTAATAGAACATGAGCCCTTTCACAAAGGGATCAAGACTAAAACCTAGCCCTCGAAGGAAGTGGGAAATAAATATGACACTCTCGTTGGGTTTGGGAGTGGGGATGACGTGCCCTGGAGTAGGCAGCCTGTGCGGGATTTCAACGGTGAGATACCTGGCCTCCCTGAGCTTCTTGAGGTCCTCCTCTATGACAGAGGACGTCCTCCTCTATGACATGGTTGAAGGTCCAAAGCGCTTAGCTTGAGCCTTGGGTGTTGGAACTCGAGGTGCGGGAGGGGAAGGATCGAGCGTGGGAAGAAAAGGACAGACCTTGGCCCCCTTATAAAGAGGACGAATATCAAGCGTCCCCCACATGACCGTTTGGGACTTGCCTAAAATCGAGGAGTCATATTAAACAAGCGCGGTTGGGTTACCCACACCTGTATTGATGAGAATCCCGTGATAAGGGGAACACGATCTCTGCTTCGACAAGACGTGCCAATAAAACCGCCTCGCAGCACGTGTAGTGGCTGGTTGTGAAAAACGGTTCGAATAATGACCGGGCCATGGCGTGATGTCACGCTATGAAAAGTTGTCAGTATATTAGATTTGTGGAATATTGCGCTCTCTACGGTGGTATGTGGAATTTGTTTCGCAGAGCTGGACACGATTCATGTGTTCAAAATCTTCTATGGAGTATTCAGAGAAGGAACCCGCCTTGCAATGCCGAAGACAATCCGCGCGCCGGATTCATCGTCATTGAAGCCTGGTTCAGTGGCTACTGAGGGAGTCCGGGATTAAGGGGTCCTCGGATAGCTGGACTATATACTTTGGCCGGACTGTTGGACTATGAAGATACAAGATTGAAGACTTCGTCCCGTGTCCGGATGGGACTCTCCTTTGCGTGGAAGGCAAGCTTGGTAATTCGGATATGTAGATCTCCTTCTCTGTAACCGACTCTGTGTAACCCTAGCCCCCTTCGGTGTCTATATAAACCGGAGGGTTTAGTCCGAAGGACAAGGACAATCATAATCATAGGCTAGCTTCTAGGGTTTAGCTTCTACGATCTCGTGGTAGATCAACTCTTGTAATACTCATATCATCAAGATCAATCAAGCAGGAAGTAGGGTATTACCTCCATCGAGAGGGCCCGAACCTGGGTAAAACATCGTGTCCCCCGCCTCCTATTACCATTAGCCTTAGGCGCACAGTTCGGGACCACCTACCCGAGATCCGCCGGTTTTGACACCGACAACGGCCGTGTTATGTTTATTTGCAGCTCAAGACGCCGGGTCATAAGGGCACCATCACAGTGCATGGGAGTCGAAAGATAGCCTTGGAATGTGAGGAAGGCGATGCTGCTTATGCTGAATCTATTTGTGCAACAGAGGAGTTGAAGTTCTACAAGGACAATGTTGATCAGGCGGACATGACATCTTTGATGAAGCCAACCATAGAGCATGAGCCGGTAATGAAGTTTAAGTCGGCCGATGATACCAAGCTTGTTGATTTTGTTCCAGGCGACTCATCTAAGAAGTTCAGTATTAGTGCCAATCTGGAACCCAAATAGGAAAGCGCGCTCATCGAGTTCATCCGTGAGAACCGAGACATCTTTGCATGGAAACCTTCTGACATGCCGGGTGTACCGAGAGAACTCACTGAGCACACTCTCAATATTGATCCAAAATTTAAGCCAGTCAAGCAGTTTCTTCGACGGTTCAATGAAGAGAGGCGTAAGGCCATTAGTGAGGAAGTGGCCCAGCTCTTGGCGGCCGGGTTCATTATTGAAGTTTTTCATCCTGAGTGGTTGGCTAACCCGGTGCTGGTGCATAAGAAGAACGACACTTGGTGTATGTGTGTGGATTACACAGATTTAAACAAAGCTTGTCCCGCTGATCCCTTCGCTCTCCCTCGTATTGATCAAATAATTGATGCTACGACGGGTTGTGAGCATTTGAGATTTTTGGATGCTTATTCTGGTTATCATCAGATCAAGATGGCAGTTAAGGACCAGGAGAAGACGACTTTTATTACTCCATTTGGAGCCTTCTGCTATGTGTCTATGCCTTTTGGGCTTAAGAGTGCCCAGGTGACTTATCAACAGTGTGTGCAGAACTGTCTTCATAATCAGATTGGGCGCAATGTTCATGCTTATGTGGACGACATTGTGGTGAAGTCCAGAGGGAAGGAGATCTTGATAGATGATCTGAAGGAGACCTTCGATAACCTCCGGGTCTACAATATGATGCTTAACCCGGCCAAGTGCGTTTTTGGTGTGCCAGCAGGCAAGCTTTTGGGTTTTCTGGTTTCTAACAGAGGCATTGAGGCTAACCCAGAGAAGATCAAGGCAATCACCTCTTTGGCTACACCGGCGTGTATCAATGATGTTCAGCACTTGGCAGGCCATATTGTTGCTTTAAGCCGGTTCATAAGCCGGTTAGGTGAGAAGGCCATACCGTTGTATCAGATGATGAAAAAGACAGACGACTTTGTCTGGAGTGATGCTGCTAACGCTGCCTTTGAAGATTTGAAGAGACAGCTAGCTGAGCCGCTGGTCCTTGCTGCTCCCATTGATAAGGAGCCGTTATTGTCATATGTGGCTGCTAACACACGTGCTGTCAGTGTGGCCATTGTGGTGGAGCACAACGAGGCTGGCAAGGAACATCCGGTTCAACGGCCGGTTTACTACATCAGTGAGGTGCTTATTGAGTCCAAGCAAAGGTATCCACATTGGCAGAAGCTCGTTTATGGGGTGTTCATGGCAAGCCGGAAGCTTAAGCAATATTTCCTGGGACATCCCATCACTGTGGTCAGTTATGCTCCTTTAGGAGATATCATTCAAAACAGAGAAGCCATAGGATGAGTTGCCAAGTGGGCCATTGAACTTGGGCCTCATGGTTTAGAGTATGTGCCACGCACTGCTATCAAGTCTCAAGCACTGGTGGACTTCATCAATGATTGGACAGAGCTACAGATGCCTGAAGAGAAGCCGGACAACACATATTGTGTCGGTGGGAAACGACACCTATGGGATCACAAGAATCCCTTCTGTAGTTGCGGGGCGCGGGGTTGTGAGAAGAGCAGGATTAGTAACCAGCACAAGGATCATTTACCCAGGTTCGGGCCGCGAGGATGCATAAAACCCTAGTCCTGCTAGGTGGATGTATCGAGTGTTCTTGAGCTCTCGAACTAGCTACGAGCGCTGTGTGGTTTGAAAGAGCCGAATCCTTCTCCAGTACGCCATGGGCCTCCTTTTATAGGCGAAAGGGGCTGCCACAGTGGCACACAGGAGGTGGAAAGGCCTACAGTGCTACGAGCTTATCGCCCGTATTACAGGACAAGACGCATTTAATGCATAGCTTAGGTGTCCTCTCGCTTTATCGGGGACGGGAGCGAGGCCCGTCCCGTCCGTCGCTCCTTCTCCTCATTTCGACACGCGCCCTGGCCAGCGATGCATGCGGTGCCATTTAGGCAGGCAAGCAGCTGAGGTGGTGCGGTGGTGGAGCCTCCATGAAGATCTGCATGCCGCCACGAAGGTGTGTGCTGAGTTGGCCTGGAAACTGCATGTTGCCATGCAGGTGCCTGCTTAGTTGGTTGGGCTGGCAGCTGCATGTGAACGGCGCTGGGGATTTGGTTGGTGCGTGCCTGCTAGTGGCCCCGCTGTCGCCTTTGGCAAGGGTCTTGCTGGGTGGCCCGGCAAGGGTCTTGCCGTGGTGCACTGGCGTCCTCGGCAAGGGTCTTGCTGGGGGCCTTGTGGATTTCCTCGGCAAGGATCTTGTCGAGGATCGTTGCCTTCTAGTCCTCATCTGATCTTGAATGTTCTTTGTCTTCACAAAGATCTACATGCCACCAATGGAGGTGCCTCCTGAGCCCTGGTCCAAACGTAGTTGATGGTGTTGGAGACCGTGGGTTCGAGGGTGGCTCACTCCGCTGGTGTGGGCGAGTCGCCCCGGCAAGGGCCTTGCCGGGGTCGCTGAGGCTGCCCCGGCAAGGGTCTTGCCGGGGAAACTTGCTTCATCCATCTGCTCTCCGTGGTCTCGGTCTTTGGCGTTACCTTGTTTGTCTTGTGCCTTCGGCCTCTCTCTGGCTTCCCTCCCTTGCCTCGCTATGTGCGGCCGTGGCGCATGGCTCTGACTGCCCATGCACAAGTAAAGGGGTCAAAAGGAGAGCCCCTACTTTTGTACATCGACAAGAGCCCCCGGGCCTGGGCCACACATAAGCGTGACACGTTGTTGGGCTAGGCCCAGAACGGTGCACGGGCAGGCGGGGCGAATTTTACCGCGGTAACTGTTTCATCTGCTGCGCTCCCCCATGACTCGTGTTGAATGCGCGGCGTGGGGGTCACGCGTGTGCGCGTGACCAAAGCACGCTGGCGTCATCTTGCGGTGGACAGTCAAGAGGTGGCTTACGTGTCTCCTCGAGACCGCAGGGCCACTACTCATTTACTGCCCTTACTGGGGAACCGTCGCTCCACGCGTCCCATTGCACCCATTTCTCGCGCCACGTTTGCTACATGCATGATGCAGAGCGAATGACAGGCGCGCGAGATACGGGAAGTCGCGCGCGCGGGTCGATTCCCATGTGCCTTCAATTGAGTGGGGAGGGCGGTCGACGGCCCCGCCCGTTGTCACTTCATCGAGCCGGATTGGCCAGAAGGGGCGGCCGCGCCCTGCCCCGTCCCTTTATAAGGAGGGGAGCGGGAGGAACGGCGCCTCTCAGTCCTTCATCATCCGCTTCTCTCCATTCCTGTTCCCTCCTCCCTTCTGCCATGGCGAGGGGGCATGGTGATGCTTCATTGTTGGCGGCGAGGGTTTCGGCTAGACCATAGCTCCTCCCCAAGAGCTCGTGGTGGCGGAGTCGGCCGTTAGAGGGAGGGGGAGGGGACGAGGTCGAGGCCGTTGGGGCGCTCGAGGGATAGGAGGACGGGGAGGCAGATCGGCCTCGCCTCCACCAGAGGCCCCTCCCCTGGTGGAGGGCCACGTCGGGGATAACCCTTGCGAGTTCTTCATCAGGCTGCGCCAGCCGCTGCGCCGTTGTCTTCGCCTCCTGACTCCATTTGCGCGGGAGATGGAGCTGGACCCGCCGCAGGCGTTGCGGCTGCATATGAGGGGCTGTGGGAACAGTGGCACATTGGCCGACATTGAGTTCCCCGCCCCTCACGTCATGTATCTCCGCCGAGGGTGGAAGACCTTCGCCTGCATCCACAACTTGACGGAGGGGCTCACTCTCCATTTATAATTAATGGAGAGTGGCCTCCTCTCCGTCAAGATCTTCGGGCACTTCGGGACTCGCGTAAGGTGTTCCGTGGAGAGCTCCTCTGACGATGAAGATTCCTCCTCGAGCAAGAGTGGCGAGGAAAACAGCGGCAGCAACGACGAGGGTAGTGGGCAGCAGGATGACGGGTCCGACTAAGTGTCGGGCGCCGCTCCAGGCGGCATAGGCGACCCCATCATCCGTGTCGCCGGCTCCTTGAACTTCTCGGGGTCGTCTCCTTGGGCGGCTGGCATTGGGAGGCTGCGGAAGAGGAAGAGGGCGGGCGGCAAGGCCGTCAAGTCGGTTTACGCGGGAACCGAAGCCTTCGTCACGTATTGACGTCCTGCCACCTCGTCTTCAAGCTCTTCCCCCGGCGCCATCATCACCAGCCAGCCTTCGAACGGCCACTGAGATGTTCTCTTGGTGCTTTCTGCCGCTCATAGCTCGCCTAGGCGTCTCTATTGCCCTTTTTCGCTTCCTTGACCTGCCTCCTGAGGAGAGGGACAAGAAAGGGATTACAGGTATCTTATCTCTTTTTATCTGTAAGCCTTCGGGCCTTCATTAAATTTAGAACTTGTAACCCCCTTGCTCATGTTTTTCACTCCGTATGAACTGTACCTGTACGGGATGTTTTTAATGAAAAAGGGATGTTTGCCGGGTTTTTTGTTCATGGGCGAAACCCGCGACAAGGAGAGAATCCTTGTTATTATTTAAGATAAATGTTTTTCGCCCGGCAACAGGCCTTGCCGTTCCCCCACTTCGCTCGACCTTTCTCATGCCCTTGGCGGAGGCATGGATGAAGTGGGCTTAGGCCCCTCGTTCCACTTCCTTGCTGCCGCGACTACAACCAAACCCGGACCCAGGAGATAATCCTTGGGTACAGAAAAAGGGGAGCACGGTAGCCTAGAAATAAGACGAGGTTTCACATATCCCAGTCCATAACGAAATGCATGATAGAGGATAAAAGACTTATCCAGATCTGCAGCCCCCGGCAACCTTGGCTTGTCGTGGGTGGGTCCTTGTACTTGCAGCCCCCGGCAACTTTGGCTTGCCGGGGTCGGGACGCCCGTCTGTTCCCTTTCTCCCAAACAGCTCGGCAGAAGTGCTTTTGTGCCCTGCAAACCAAAGAGGACAGCAAAGAACAGAGAGACACGCACTCGACCTCTAAGCTAGGGGTTAGCCACCGCCAAGCACTATCAACCCTAACCGAGGAAGAGACTCAACCTATCATGCATGCTATAACTTAGGGCACCATCGCTTCGTTTATTTATGCTCAGGGTCTGCGCCTGGCTTTGTAGAAAGGGTTACATGCCTTGCCGGCAAGGCTTGTAGAAAAGGTGTCTTGCCGGGAGGCCCGGCTGCCGTGCCTTATGGGTAAAACTTGTGAAGATGCTCGATGTTCCAGGAGTTGCTCACAGGAATGGCATCTTCGGTCTCCAGGAGGACTGCACCAGGCCTGGTGACTTGTGTTACCTGATAAGGGCCTTCCCACTTTGGCGTCAACTTGTTGGAATTCTTGGCCAACTGAACGTGCCGAAGAACAAGGTCGCCTTCCTCAAAGCTCTGGGCATGAACCTTGCAGCTATGGTAGCGGCGCAAGGCTTGCTAGTAGCATGCTACTCTCACAGCCGCCCGGAGACGATCTTCCTCAAGGAGCGTTGCGTCATCTTGCCGCAGTCGCTCTTGCTCAAGCTCATCATAAGCGAGCACTCGAGGTGACCCATATATGTGCTCCGTGGGGAGAACTGCTTCTGTCCTGTAGACCAGGGCAAAGGGTGTCTGGCCGGTGGCTCGATTTGGCATTGTTCTGATCGACCAAAGAACCGCTGGCAACTCGTCAATCCAGCGCCTTCCACTCTTGCACAGCCTGTCAAAAGTATTCGTTCTTAAGCCTCACAGAACTTCATCATTTGCTTTCTCTGCTTGGACGTTGCTTCGTGGGTGTGCCACGGAAGCAAAACAAACCCTGCTGCCGAGATCCTCAATGTACTGCATGAAGTCGTGGCTTGTGAACTGTGTGCCGTTGTCGGTGATGACCTTGTTGGGCACCCCAAAACGGCAAACTAGTCCCTTGAAGCACTTGATGGCCGACTGTGCTGTCACCTTCCTTACCGCTGCTACCTCTGGCCACTTTGTGAACTTGTTGATTGCAACGTACATGTACTCAAAGCCCCCGACAGCACGAGGGAAAGGGCCCAGTATGTCGAGCCCCCAGACCGAGAAGGGCCAGGAGAGAGGGATGGTTTGGACGGCTTGAGCTGGTTGATGAAGCTTCTTTGAATGGAACTGGCACGCTTCACACTTGGTTACTAGTGCCGTTGAATCCCGGAGGGCAGTGGGCCAGAAGAAACCTTGCCGGAAAGCCTTGCCAGTAACGGCCCTCGACCCTATGTGGGAGCCACATATGCCTCCATGTATCTCTGCCAACAGCTCTAGTCTTTCCTCCCGGGAGATGCATTTCAATTTCACCCCATTCGGTCTTCTTCTGTACAAGATGTTGTCAATGAATTGGTACAGAGCAAACCGGCAGGCTACTCTCTCTGCCTCTTCCTGCTCCTCAGGAAGCTCTCCTTTTTGGAGGAATCGGACGGTGTGGTGCGCCCATGCCGGAGCCCGTGGCTCGATGACAAGGACCAAGGGCATTTCTTCTGCCACGAGAGTTGCTGTCTCTACGGCCATGGCCTGAGGCCCTGCCAGAGTCGGCTGCCCTACAGCAGGATCGACATCCACGGCAACATCTTCGCCAGCGGCTCCAGGGAGCTCGGTGGGGAAGTACTTGCCGGGGCCTAACTTCCTCCGCTTGCTCTGCCCAGTTGATGGTTCGACGGATGGTTGAGTTAACTGAAGCACAAAAGTACCTGGTTCCACAGGTAGCTTGAGGGTAGCGCGCTTTGACAAGTAATCGGCGATGTCCTTTTCCATGCGAGGGACATGCTCTGCTTGTATACCGTCAAAGCGCTCCTCCAGCTTCCTCACTTCATCCACGTAAGCTTCCATCAATGGGCTTTGATAATCTTTGTTGATCTGCCCAACGATGAGCTGCGAATCGCCCCTGACGATTAGCTTCTTGACTCCAAGGTCCGCCGCGATCCTGAGACCGGCAAGCAAGCCCTCGTACTCGGTGGTGTTGTTAGTTGACATCTCCCGGGGAAAGATCATTTGGATGACATACTTGAGGTGCTCTCCGGTTGGTGCGACAAGCAGCACACCAGCACCGGTGCCTTGCAGTGAAAAAGCCCCATCAAAGTACATGATCCAGTTGTGGCTCGTTTCTTTGCTGGGGAAAGTGGTCTCCTGTACCTCTTCGTCGGGCATCGAGGTCCATTATGCAATGAACTCTGCCAAGACTCTGCTCTGAATTGTCGAGGTGCTTTCAAATTTTAAACCAAAGCTCAACAGCTCCAGGGCCCATTCCACGATCCTCCTGTCGCATCTGGGTTATGCAGTATTCGTTGCAGCGGGAGGCGGGTGACCACGGTGATCTCGTGCACTTGGAAGTAAAGACACAGCTTCCTTGAGGCCATAAGAAGGCCGAAGAGCAATTTTTGCACACCTGAGTACCTCGACCTAGCCCCCTGCAAGAGGGAGCTGATGAAGTAAACTGGGTGCCGCACCATTTTCTTCTTCTGCGCCACCTCACCCACTCACGTGGGCCCTGTCGCACCGGCGCCAGCCTATGTCGGGGACACTACTAGAGAAAAGCTTACCAATAGTGCTGTTTTTTTGCTACCAGTAGCACGGGCACCAGCGCTACTGCTACGGCGCTACAACTATTTTGCAGCAGTAGCGCGTTTCTAGACCAGCTCTACTGGTAAGTTCAAGTACTAGTAGCGCGTTTTTAGGCCAGCACTACTGCTAACATTTATGTCTTTTTTTAATATTTTGGCGTTGTACATGTTTAAACAGATATATCTTTTATACAATAACAACTCATCATGAACTAGTCTGTGTAAATAGCATATTCATTACCACTAGTCATCACCACCAAACAATGTTTGTCAATGAGACATCATATATATATAACAAGTTGGTCACTAGTCATAATCACAAGTCCTCATCCTTCTCATCAACTCTATGACATTATAGCACATAATAACACATTCTACCTAGGACCTACTCCTCTCATAGGACCTACTCTACGCTCTCTTAGGTAAAATATCATAAAACAAGATAGGCATTGACTCTTCATTAAGGAAACTGAACTCTCCATAATGAAGAACGGAGATCATCCTATCTCCAAGTCTTGGCCTACGCACAATGTTGCTTCCAAGTAGCTCTCTACGATGGTTGAAACATTTTTTCCAATCATTTATTATCATGGCTTCCTCGCTTTTAGAAATTCGGTATGGACAGGAGTGATGTGGATACTGTGGCTGACCTGGCCATGGTGGCCGTAAGCTCATAACATCAACGCGACCTCTTGGCAACATCAGATGAGGCACACAATCCATCGGGATTTTCTGTTCAAAAACATAGTAATAACTTTGTAGTTAGCAATGTAGTTTAGTTTTAGAAAAATTTATGCAAAAGATGCACGGATGTCGTAATAGTACAAAATCTTACCATGATATCTCCATTGATGTTACCATAGCACACCGCGTGCACTAGTGGCACATATGGACCATAATTTTGAGGAATTCGATAATAGCTATTGTAATTCTCAAGATCAGTAAAAAATGTGATAAGACCATCTTTCTCCTTATAAGTTAATTGTGCTTCATCATTGTAGTAGTAGGTTCTGTCTACCATCTTCCGTACATTTTTTGAAGAAGGAAAATAAGCTGTCGAATTGTAAAAGACAGAAATTACACCTTGAAGAAGCAGAGAAGTCGTGCAAAAATAACAAAAACACTTGTCATTGTTGTGTACCATATCAACATCGAAGGTCTCTTGGAGCTTGATGCTGAAGCGCCGACCTTCTACCAGGTGAGGCCTGTCGCACATACCGCGCTTATCTTCGCAGTAAACGCACATAGCGAATTCCCTTTTGTCGTCAGAAATTTCCTAATAGGTAATAAATAATCCATCATCGAATACATATATAGTAGTTTGTAGCAACGATCATCATATAACAACTAAAACACCTAAATTTTGTAGTTTGTAGTAGTTTGTAGCAAAGATCATCATATAATCCATCATGAATACATATATAGTAGTTTGTAGCACAAACCGCGCTCATCTTTTGCATTCAATAAGCAAATAACTAATAGGTAATTAATAAGCCATCATCGAATACATATATAGTAGTTTGTAGCAAAGATCATCATATAATATCACTAATACATCTCGAATAATAGCTCCTCTAGGTTCAGTGTGCCGCGGTGGACACCCAAAGAGAAGGAACCATCACCGGATCATAGCTCCGGTGAGATCCCCAAAGAAACTGCCAGGTATTGGAGAACCGGCCATTCGCCAACGCAACCAAGTAGCGCTGGACGTGCGCGTTCTCCTTCGTGACATGGTGTTGCACCACCTGTGCGGGGGTCTCAAGCCTCTCCACCGATGCAGGCCCATGTGACCGCCACCAAAGAAGCTCTGGGTCAACGATGGGCTGGCTCCTCACTAAGTTGCACTCACCAGAAGGTAGCACAACCCAGTACCAGCCCGGCGGAGCCCAGTCCCGGACATGGCCCCTCGGCTCAACCAGGAGTCCTCCGCCGAGTCAACGACGAGGATGCGGGATAGGCATCATCGACGTCGAGAACAAAATGCTTAATTATGAAAACAAAATTAATAAACACTTAGCAAAATTTGGCATGACCTTCGCTAAAAACAGGACATATCGAGTGCCTGAAATTTGCCAGAACGTAAATGAATTGACATTTCTGGCAAAACATAGGCCACTCGGAAAAATATGACATGTCCAAAATGTGACATGTTCAAAACATGACATGTCCACTGCAAATTTGCATATAACAGGAAAAATTGCTTTAACTAAAAAAAAATAACAACAATTGCTTTAACTAAAAAAATACCTAGAATTCTGTTAACTACACCTTAAACAACTAAAACACCTAAAATTTTGTTAACTACACATAAAACAACTAAAACACATAAAACTCTTTTAAATACACTTAAAACACCTAAATTCTATTAACTACTCCTAATTAAAAACCTAGCTGAATTTTTGTCCTAACTTTAAAACCTAGCTAAATTTAAAACCTAGGGTTTATACGAATTAACTAGGGTTCATACCTAATCTATCCTAGCAAGGGTTCGATCATAACCTACATTACTCTAATAACCTACATTTTTTCAACTACATAGGATTCAAAATAACTACTCTAATAACTATAACTAGGGAGGGCGGGAGGAGGAGGAAGGAGGGAGGAGTACCTATCGGTGGAGGAGGGCCGGCGCGGGGGCCGGGGCAGCGGGCGGAGGAGGAGGCCGACGCGGGGGAGCTGGGCGGCCGGCGGGGAGGAGGGCCGGCGCGGGCGAG